>NW_015387543.1:268076-278374 GCF_001527695.2 Protobothrops mucrosquamatus
TTTTAATGGGGGTTTTAAAGTAATTTTTAACTACTAGACCAATTATTAATATTTGTTTTTAATTATGTTTTTAATTTGTAGTTTTTTGGTAGTAGCATTTTATCTGGTTGTTAGCCGCCCTGAGTCCGCAAGGAGAAGGGCGAGATATAAATTAAATTAATAAATAAATAAAATTAATAAATAATGTCAAATCACACTGGTGAAAAGAGGGAAAACAACCACTTCAAGGAGGAGGGCCCCTGAAGGCTTGCCTGAGCAGCAGCAGCTCGGACTCCACCAGTTCGTCCGATGAGGCAGATACCCATGAGAAACCAAAATGATCAATTAGAGTGGGGAAGAAAGACGACTGGGACACGAAAGCCAGAAAACTAACCCTCAAACACGGCAGCCATCAACCCAGATGGAAGTGGGAGATGGAGAGATCGCTCAATATCAGTGAGGAGGGTGAGAGGCCAGCGCGCTCTGACCACTTTCTTACACAAGCTATCAGCATGCTGGTGGAGGTGTTCAAAAACCTCCAGAAGGAAGAAGCCAATCCCTGACGTGGTTTGGTAACCATGAGATGGGACAAGGAAGAAGAGATTGGGGAGACCAAGCTTGTGAACCCTGGCCCTTCTACTAGCACTTCAGAAACCACTGGAGCAGCAATCGAGGCCACCACCCCAGCCTGTGTCACCCCAGCCAGAAGAGACAGACACTAGGCCAGAAGGAGGAGAACTCATCAACCTGACTGCAAAGTCCCAGCCCTGGGGGTAAAGTACAATGGATCGCTTCAGCAGTTGGGCTTCTTCCTAGCCCACGTCCTGAGCTACATTGACGAATACACGTGGGACATCAGGATCATAACCATGGCCCTGGAAGGTGCAGTGGCTAGGTGGATGGTGACCCTGCTGATGCACCTGAACTATTCATGGCAGCCCTGAGATGGAGGTTTGAGGACCCCCTAGCAGACCAGAAAGCTAGGGAATGCATCAAGACGATAAAGCAAGGCATGCGACCGGTGGCCAATTACACCAAGGAATTCCAAGACCTGGCAAGCCGCCTCAACTGGCCAGAAAAAATTCTGGTTGGCCTTTTTAAAGATGGGCCTCTACCAGGCCAGTATCGCCCGGGGGGACCCAGCATGCTTTCATGGTTGGTACATCATGGTGGAAGAGGCAGAAATTGACCTGGCACATAGTCAACGGTAACTGGGTCGAAATTGGAGGCACTCCCTCCCAGAAGAGAAGAGAGAGACGGCTAAGACCCTCACTGTAAACCTATGCTCGACCGCCTGTTTGAGATATACTAAAGAGGGCCATTGAGCAGCTGAATGCCATTCGAAGGCGCCAATCCTGACCGAGTTGGAGGGGGAAAACCCAGGAAAACCCCATTTTGTCCCCAGGAGACTGCTATGAAAGTTGCTGAAGTCGTAGAAGTCCAACCCTCCAAAACCCAGGGAAAGGGAACTCTAACCCCACTGGAGAAACCACTGGAAACCTCCAACGACTTAGACGATGACCCCTTGGTAAGCATGTTAGGCAGCTGTATTACCCTTTTGAGCCACAGGTTCCCCCTTGCTCCTGTCAGCAGAAACCAGGGAGGATATATATCTTATCTGTTGGGTGAAGCACCCGGTCTACCAAATATAAATCAGTCTGTTCTGCGTTTTGCTCCAATCTAGGAGCATGTTTTGCAGGCAGACCTCACATACTGTGAACACTATAAATTCAAAATTTTGTGGCTGACAAAGAGTTAGTGGGAGACTAGTATAGCTATTGCAGGCTCATTTGCCCTAATCAGCTAGTCACACCCTTCAGGGATTCGAACCTGGGCAGCATGCATGTTAGGCAGCTGTATTACCCTTTTGAGCCACAGGTTCCCCCTTGCTCCTGTCAGCAGAAACCAATGAGTAATAGTTAATTATCATAAACAATATGTTAATTAATCACTCTATGGTCTTCTTCTTGCTAATATATATTCAAAGTTACATATCACATTCCTTTCTCCCTAACTCATTTTTCTAGCCATTGATAAAAATTATCCCATGTTCTAAAATACACTGATTCTCCTTTCTCTTTTATCTTTAAAGTCAATCTATCCATTTCTGCACACTCTAAAATTTTCTTAATTAATTCTTCTTCATTTGGTAAGTTTCCATTTTTCCAATATTGGGCAAATACAATTCTTGCTGTAATTCATACATGTAGAATTAAATATATACAGTCTTTCTCATAATTTGCTCCTATTATTCTTAACAAGAATAATTCTGGCTTAAAATCTATTTGTTTCTTAGTCATTTTCTCCAACCATAAATGTATTTTGAGCCAAAATCTTTTTGCTTTAGGGCAGTGGTGGCGAACCTTTTAGAGACCGAGTGCTAAAACTGCAATCCAAACCCCATTTATTTATCGTCGGGTGCCAGCTGGGCATGGCCCTCTGGGTGGGCGTGGTCATTGAATGGGCATGGCTGGGGTGGGCGTGGCCACCTCAATGTTGCTCGACGGGCAGCAGGTGGGAGAAGGGCGTTCTGCGAGGGTTAGGTGGGAGCGGCAAGAGAACAACGCTCTGCGAGGGTTGGGTCGGGGCAACAAGAGAATGGCGCTCTTTGAGGGTTGGGTCAGGGCGGCGAGAGCAGGGCACTGCAAGGGTTGGGTCAGGATGGTGAGAGAACGGCGCTCTGCGAGGGTTGGGTCGGGGCGGTGGGAGAACGGCGCTCTGCAAGGGTTGGGTTGGGACAGCGTTGGCGATAGAACGCTATGTCAGGGGGGAAAGTAGTGGCTGGTGGCGGGGTGCTTCTCACTGCATTTCCCCGCCCCAGACATTTAAACCATTTTTAAAAACGCAACAAGAGTTATATGTATCACGGAAAAGCCAACCCATGGCTGAATGGAATACGATGGCCTCCTCGAATTTACCATCTTATAGCACATCAGAGCAAAGCCTTTCCCGCCAACAATAACTAAGACAGGTGTTCCCGTTTTAAAGTAACAATCCCACAAAACCCCCAACTTCCCCCAAAAAACATGATCTGCATGCCTCTGAAACCAATGCTTAATCAGAAAGTTGCCCAACCCCCCCGCCCTGACCCAACCATCACAGAGCGCCATTCTCTCACTGCCCCGATCCAAACCTTGCAGAGCACCATTCTCTCGCCGCCCTGACCCAACCCTCACAGAGCGCTGTTCTCTCGCCACCCTGACCCAACCCTCGCAGAGCACCATTCTCTCGCTGCCCCAATCCAACCCTCGCAGAGCGCCGTTCTCTCACCATCCGAACTCAACCCTTACAGAGCACTGTTCTCCCACCACCCTGCCACAACTCTCACAGAGCTCCCTTCTCCCACCGCCCAGACCTGGTTCCTTACCTCCGCCTGGCCTGTTCCACAGCCTCATGGCAGTGGCATTGGGCAGGAAGCAGCAAATGGGGCTTGCTGACGATCGAGCCACATTTGCCACCACCGTCGCCTCCCTCAGAGCTGGCGATCAGCAGGGCTCATCATGGGAGGACTCGGGGGTTCTGGGGGCCTGCCCTACAAAGCTCACCTTTGGATACATGCCCCCATTGCACAACTTCTGCAGCGGTGCTGGTGCCGGTGCGGAGGGCAATCGCACACATGAGCAGGACACTGCGCACGGCAGAGGCACTGCTCGGGGCCGGAGGGCGATCGCTGCCAGTGCCCGCAATCTGCCTGGCCTCCCCTCTGGCCCTGGATAGTGCCTCTGCCGTGTGTGGCTGTGCCTGTGATCAGCCTCTGCGCTGCCATGGCCACCAGCACCCGCAATCATCCCAGCCTCCCCTCTGCCAGCTTTGCGCAGCTCCTCCTGGGCCCTCCGCACCCGTTGTTAACTCTCCCGCCACCATGCAGGGTAAGGTTGCCATCCCTGCCCCCACCCAGATGGGGGCAGGGGGTGGACTACCTGCGACGATAGCTTCCCTGGTCCAGGGTTCTCTCCTTTCGCGGCCTCCACCCAGTGGCCAGTCTGTGATCCCACCTACTGGGCGGGGAATCGGCGGATCACTTTCTGTGCCGGGGCGGGGCTGGGCTGGACTGGGCATGGGCAGGTGCATTCCATTTTTCCATTCCCTTATCAGCCTTCTCAATGTGTAATGGGGCTATCAGTTAAAAAAAAGTTCCATGAGATTTTCTAACTCCTCGCGAGATCTCGTAAGAAGTTAGAAAGTCTCATGGAACTTTTTTTTTTGTCCTACAAACATGGCGAAGGCTGAGAAGCAAATGGAGAAATGGAATGCAGCTGCCCGCGCCCAGTCCAGCCCAGTCCCGCCCCAGCAGGGAAAGTGATCTGCCGATTCCCCACCCAGCAGGTGGGATCACAGACCGCCAAGGGCAGGGAAACTGTTGTCCCTGGCTTCGGCTCTACTTTCTTTCACTTCTTGTAGCATTTTCAGTCTAATTCTAGCTTTTTTTTCTTGCCAGATAAATGTCATTATTGTTGTATTCAGTTCATAAAAAAAGGCTTTTCCCAGTCTTACAGGTATCAGAAATAGAAAGAGTATTTTTGGTAAAATATTCATTTTCACTGTTGCTATTCTCCCCAGCATTGAAAGTTGTAAAGTTTTCCTCTTTTCCAGATCCAATTTTATTTGTTTTAGCAATCTTAGGTCATTATCTTCTTTTATTGTTACGCATCTTGCTGTTAGATAAATTCCCAAGTATTTAACTTTTTTAACTATTTGAAGATTTTTTTTTTGCTAGTTGGTTTTTTTGTTTTTCTGTTAGATTTTTTGTTAGCACTTTTGTCTTTTCTCTGTTTATTTTCAACCCTGACAGTTCTCCAAATTTTTCTATTTTCTCCATAGGTTTAGTGCTTGTTTCAAGTGGATCTTCCAATATAAAAACCAAGTCATCTGCAAATGCTTATAGTTTGTATTTTTAATCTTTTATTTCCAGTCCTTTAATTTCTATATCTTGTTTAATGTTTCTATTCAATACTTCCAGTGTTAGTATAAATCATAATGGAGATAGTTGGCATCCCTATCTTGTGTCTTTTTTAATGTTAAAGTTTTCTGTAAAATCTCCATTTACAATTATTTTGGCTGTTTGTTTACAATAAATCGTTTTAATTGTATTTATAAAGTTTTCTCCAAAATCCATTTCTGTTAGTTGCTGAAACATAAATTGCCAGTTTACACTGTCAAATGCTTTCTGTGCATCAAGAAATATTAAAGCCATCTGTTTCCCTAGATGAATTTCATAGTACTCTAACACATCAAGAATCATTCTTAAATTATTTTTTATCTGTCTTTTAGGTAAAAACCCCCATTTTGATCTGTATGTATCAATCCGGTCAAAAATTTCTTTACTCTTTCTGCTATTATTGAGGTGAAGATTTTATAATCTACATTTAATAGTGATATTGGTCTATAGTTTTTTATTTGTGTTAAATCAAAGTCTTCTTTGGGTATTAAGATAATATTGGTTTCAATCCATGAATTTGGTATTTTAGCCTCCAAAAGTATTTCAGTACACAGTTCTTTCAAAATAGGACTTAGTATGTCTTGTAATGATTTATAAAGCTCTGCAGGTAATCCATCTGGACCCGGAGTCTTATCATTATTTTTGCCTTTTTATAGCCTCTATAATCTCCATCACTGATATTTTTCCATTTAATATATTGTTAATATTCTCTGGAATTTTTAATAAATCTGCTTTTTTAAGTACTGCTGAATTTTTTCTTTTGGAATTTCCTCTGCATTGTAAAGTATCTCATAATAGTCTTTGATAATTTTTTTAATTGTATCATTTTGAAACTGTAATTTGCCTTTTGAATCTTGCAGCTTGTTTATCAGTTTTTTTATCTTTTTCTTTTTTCAATCTGTGTGCTAACCATCTCCCCAGTTTGTTGGCATTTTCAAAAAAGTTCTGTTTAGCCCTTTTAATCTGTTGAGTCATTATTTCTGTCTCAGTTAGATTTAATTTGTGTTTTATTATCTCCATTTGTTTCTTAAGTATTTTCTTTTGTGGGTCTATTTGTAATTCTGATTCTAACTTTCTGAATTCTTCCTTCAACTTTAAATGTTGTTGTTTCTTTTCTTTATTCTTTTTAGCAGTATAGGTTATAGCCAACCCTCTGAAATATGCTTTAGCCATATCCCACACATTTTGAAGTGATGTTTCTTCTTTCTTGTTTATTTTGAAGAAAAAATCCATTTCCTTTGTTGCTAATTGTGTAAATTCTTTTTCTTTCAATATAGATTTGTTCAAGGAGCATCTTAATTTTTCTTGGTTCCTCTCCAAGTCATCTTTATTAGGTTATGATCTGCCCAAACATTAGTTTCTATCTCAATTTCTTGTATCATCGTATTAAGTTCCAAAGATGTCCATGTCAATTCCAGTTCTGGATCGCGGCACCAGCAGATGGGCGGAGAGAGCTCTCTCTCCACCGTCTGGTTTCCCTTCGTCGAGAGACCCTGGAAAGGGTCAAAAGTCGCCCTGGAGTGGCGACCACTGCTGAGGAGGACCCTCGTTTTATCGCAGAAGAGCGGCAGCCCTTCCATTTGATCCGAGGCAGCTCCTTTGGATTGACGAAGAAAAGATCGGCCATTAACATAGCTGATCACCTAGCCGTACCAGCCGAAAGCCAAAAGTACTACTAAGCACAATGAAGCACCGTGGAAGATCTGGGTGAGACCCCTTTTTACCTTTCTTTTACCCTAACTACCTTCCTGTGAAAGCTTCCTGAAACTTCTTCCCCGCTCTTAATACAGCGGTGTTTGCATACCTTGGGAATCTAAGCTTTGGAACAAAAAAAAGAATATCTAATTTTAATAACCAAATAACTGGATTTTTATTTTTTTCCCCATTTTGTGAGACTTGGGGGTCCCAAAAATCCCTATTATAGAGACTCAGCATCTTATCTATTTACTAAGTTTGAAAAATATCTTTTTGTTTTTGCTTTTTAACTGGATAAAAGCCTAATTGACGTCTGAAAAAATATTTTATGGTCTACTGGGGACATCTTGTGGCTAAGCCTGGTATAGCAATTGAATTTCTTTGACTGTGTGGCCTGCTGACTCTCTTGATTTGCCCTTCATATTATCTAAGGAAAAGATAAGAAGTGGAAACAGCTGGGTGGTGAAAATAGCTTTTAGAAATTGTGGAGGTGGACATTGGCTGACTCTTACTAAACATAGCCTCCACTAAAAGACTATCTCTAATCACTATGGAAATGGAAGAACCTTACCCACAACTCAACTATAAACTCATACTTGAAAAAATTCTTGAAGCCACTGAGCTAATGAATGCCAGAGTGAAAGCCAAACTACAGAAACTACAAACTGAACCCCAGACTTCAACTGATCAACTAAAAAAAAAACAGAAGAGGAACAAGTTAAGAGCAAAGAGGATGCTGCACAACAATATCTACAACCTACTGAGAATTTTGAGAATCAAACACTGACTTTAACCAAAATACCTGTAACTTCAACACCAGCAGGAACTGATCAACAAACACAATGTATTGAGAACCTAGACAACTCAGACAACCTAACAATAATCACAACACCGGACATGATCTTTTATTCTAGTCAGATGGAACTGGAACAAGAAGAAGACCAGAATGAACTGATGATTAATATCCCAAATCAAACATGGAGAATTGAATTATTAGGGCAACAACCTAATAACTACAAAGTGGCCAGTTCCTTTGAAAAATTGACATCTGGATGTTCTCCCTTGATTCAAACAACATGTGTAGGAATGAAGGGAGATGCATCTGAGGATTTAAAGGCTCTGGCAGGGAAGCCTGCTTGGTACAAAAAGAAAGCCAGAGTTAGATTTAAAAATGGGACTTAAAATTTTTACTTGACGGGCTAAGGAGAGTTGATTGATGTAATATTTAGGATTAGGATTGGTTGATTGATGTAATATTTAGGATTTAGATTTATAATGGAAATGAAAATTAATTGTTAGATTATAGTTTGGAATGGTAATATGGAAATGGGTTGGTGACAATGAAAGATATTTTACTAGTAAAAAAGGAGCTATCAGGTTGAAAAATAGAATATATTTGTGAAATAAAGTAAGAATAATTACAGAATATGATAATTATTTTGTATTGAAATGAGGGAAATTAGGCTTACCCGAAGTTTAAATATTGTGGTTATTAAAGGCTAAATTGGAATATGGTACCTGAAATTAAGTAAAATTTTAAAACAGGATTTGGATATGTATAAGTAAAATGTTATTGATAAATGTATTGATTGATTGATCTAGAAATGTATTAATTTGAACATGATATAACAATTAAGGGAAATAGAGAGGGAACCTCAATGTTGGAAATTTTTAGAGATATTGACTGATTTAATATTTAGGATTTAGATTTATAATGGAAATGAAAATTAATTGTTAGATTATAGTTTGAAATTGTAACATGGAAACGGGTTTGTGACAATGAAAGATATTTTATTAGTAAATGAGGACCTACCAGGATGAGAAATAGAATATATCTGTGAAAGAAAGTAAGAATGTAATTTTTAGAATAATATATGTACTCTATATACAATAATTATTTTGTAATGAAATGAGGGAAATTAGTGTTACTCAAAGTCTAAATATTATGGTTATTAAAGGCTAAATTGGTACATGATAATTGGAATTAAGTAAAACTTAAAAACAGGATTTGGATATGTATAAGTAAAATGTTATTGACAAATGTAATGATTGATTGAGCTTTACCTAGAAATGTATTAATTTGAATATGATGTCATAATTAAGGGAAATAGAGAGGGAATTTTAACGATGTAACCTGACAGATATATGAATGATTTTGTTATTGGATTATTGATTACCCTATCACCATGCTGCTTCCTAATTACCTGGATGTAAAAATGGAAAAATTTAATAAAACTTGTTTAAAAAAAAGATGTCCATATCAATTCTAGACTATGATTTATGTCTATTTGAGTAAAATGTGTATTGTAATTTCTTTGGATTTTTTCCCTCCATAGATCTTGGATACAGAGTCCTTCTGTCATTTTTAAAAATGCTTTAGGTAATATATTTCCTCATTTCCTCCCTTGTTTAGCAATTTTATAGTCCAAAATTCCATCTGTTATTGCAATAAAATCTCCCATTATACAGATATTTTGATAGTTCAATTCTAATATTTTTTATATAATTTTTGGTAAAATTGTTCTTGTTTATCATTTAGTGCATATATTGCTACCATCAGTATCTGTTTTTGATCCATCATTATTTCCACCATTAATATTCTCCCCTCTTCATCCGCATAAATTTGTTTAGGGTTCATCATTTATTTAATGTATAGAGCTATTTCTCTTTTCTTTTGAAGTGCTAATGCAAAGTGAAGTTTGCCAATTTTTGGTTGTTCTAACAACTTATAATGTTGTCTCTTGATATGTGTTGCTTGGAGGCAAATTATATCCATTTTTAATTTTTGTAGTTGTGTAAAGAATTTTTTCCTTTTTGAGGGAGAATTTAGTCCACTTATGTTCATTAACAAAATCCCACTCTCCTTCTCCATCTCTTTCAATTATATCTAGGTCTTAATCTTCTAGTCGATCTTATCTGTCTCTGATCTCTCGGCCTTGCTCCTTCTTCTCTGTATGTGTTTTTAACTTCTTCCTCCTCTCTTGGTTTAACTGCTCCTTCTACTGCCATTTCTTCCTGTTTCTTTGTTTCTCTGTTTGTACCAGCTTCAAAATCACCTCCTTTGAGAAATGCTCTATGGTTGTCAAAGAATTCCATTGCTTTAAGTGGCGTATCCAATCTATATCTTTTTTTATCCCAATAGATTAAAATCCCTTCTGGAATCAGCCATCCAAAATTCACTCCTTTTTCTATTAATTTCGAAGTTAAAAACTGGTATTCTCTTCGAGATTCTCTTATCTCCTAGGGATTTGTTTGAGGACTACAATTTCTTTTTCTTTGTATTTCAAAGGTTCATCTCTTACTCTTCTCAGAATCTCATCTCTTATAGATCTTTTGAGAAATCTAACATGTACTTTCCTGGGGACTTTATTTCTTCTGGCATAGTTTGAGTTTACTTGATAGATCTGATCTAATTCTCCTTCCATTTCCTGTTTCCTAATTCCTAATGCATCTGCTAATAATTCCATTATCAGGTCTAGAAGATCCTTGTAAGGACCTACCCCACTTTGCATCTTAAGAAGACAGAACTCTTGGAATATTTCTTCCAATAGGCATCTTTATTAAGAGAAGATGGTTGCAGGCGTTCTAAACAGGACTTGGGGTGAAAGCTTTCCAACTCAAGATTTTAAAGGGGTCCCCCCTTTAGCCACCCCCATCACCCCCTTCTCCCAGAGACAGTCTCAGG
>NW_015387543.1:281742-308312 GCF_001527695.2 Protobothrops mucrosquamatus
TGCCAAGACATACCATTCCTCAAGTTGGTGTGGGTCTCCTCGGGGCAGGCAAGCATCATATAGGTCATAATTGAGTCCATCTTTGAAATGGCTAAGGAGGATATCTTCTGGCCAGTTCAGTTTGCTGGCAATGGCCCGGAATTCTTGCGTATATTCGGCTACCGGGCGTTTGCCTTGCCTCATTGTTTTTATCCTTTCGCGGGCTTTGCAATCAGCCAGGGGGTCCTCAAATCGTCTTCTCAGAGAGGACATAAAATGGTTGAAGTCATTGAGCTCTGGGGCATTGGAGTCGTGTAAGTTCACCACCCAATCTGCGTCCGGCCCGTCTAAGGCAGATTGCACGAGTCGGATACGGGCTTTGTCGCTGGGGATGTCCTGTCCATATTCCTCCATGTAGCTGAGGACTTGGGTTAGAAAAACCCCCAAGCGTGTTGGTTCCCCTTTGAATTTCACCTCCAGCGGCGGACGTCTTTGGATGGATCGGTGCCTTTGTTCTCGGTGGTAGTCTCTTCCATTCAAATTGCCATCTGTGGTTCGGCTGGGGGTGGGGACTACTGGATCAGCAGATGTCCCCGGGGCTGCAGGTTCCACTTCCCCTCCGGTGTCTCTCCCTTTGCAGCTCCAGGAGCTGGGGTGTGCGTAGAACTCAGGATTCTCCTCTCCTAGGGAGCTGAGAGTTCGCTTCATTAGGTCAATTGCTTTCTCTAGGATCCAGTCTGAGTACGGTGCCCAGCTCCCCTCCTCTTCACTTGCGTGTAGGGATTTCTCCATCTCCTGTTTCCATTCTGGTTGTTTGGGGCCCCGTCTCAGGGTCACCTTTCTTGATTTCTTTCCAACGCCCATTGACCACCGAGGTTTGTGGTTCTGTGTCTCCACCACCTCTTCTCCTGAGGATTCTGATCTCTCAGATCCCGACATCTGGCAGGGTTTCAGCTGGGACAGTGGTTCCCTTTCCGGGGAGTTTTCTCCCTTCCTTGCTCCACCGTCTGACATGGTAATTTTTTGCAAAGTCCCCTGGTAAGGGTCTTCCTTCCAGGTGGACTAATTTTGCAAGTCCTGTTTAATGTAAGGACCTACCCCACTTTGCATCTTAAGAAGACAGAACTCTTGGAATATTTCTTCCAATAGGCATCTTTATTAAGAGAAGATGGTTGCAGGCATTCTAAACAGGACTTGGGGTGAAAGCTTTCCAACTCAAGATTTTAAAGGGGTCCCCCCTTTAGCCACCCCCATCACCCTCTTCTCCCAGAGACAGTCTCAGGCATTTCATCCCCACCCCTTTCCTCACTACCGAGAGGAAACTTCAGGAAGGATCACATGAAAGCTAATGACCCCCTATTGTTATTGTTAGTCCTTTTGGTGATTCCACATCCAGTTCCTTTGAAGTATCCTGAAGGAAGTGAGGGCCATAAAGCCCCTTTGTTCACCCCCTTCCCTTCATCCATGACAGAATCCAGGGAAGGCAGGGATGGAGTTTTTCATAGTTGATAACTTGATATGAAATATGATTGGATTCTGACAATCCTCTTCCTTATCTTCTATTTTTTGGATTCTTTGTTGGTTATCTGTAACCATCTATTTAAAATTTTCAGATTGAGAGTCCATGTTATTAATTTTTTGATTCATTTTATCAAGATCACTTTTCATCTCCTCATGGTTTCTCGTTGTAGCCGCCATGTGGATAGTGATTGCCTCTTGAATTGCTTGTAATGTCACTTGAGTTTCCTTCTGGAAGTTATTAGCCTTTTCTTGTTGGAGCATTGTATCAATTGATCTCTGATAAACTGGACTTGCAGAGACAGAAGAGGGAGCGGAAGTTCCTTTTTTTCCAACTTTAGATAGATTGGTGATGCTCATCTTTATCTTTTAATCATACTTTGTAATCCACCAAGTAAATCGGAATTTGTAATCCAATAGGCTCCTAACAAATAGGAGAAGTAAATAGAACAAAAGGGAAAAAAGAAATATATATATATATATACCCAAATTTGTAATCCAAAGTATTCTGTTAGAAGACATTTCTTGTTATTCACTCTATCAAAACAGCTTGTAAAAATTCCAGATCAAGATGTTTTTGTAATCCAGGAAAGTTAGATGACTTCAAAAACAATTTTTAATTGTAATTGTAATCCATCCTGTAGAAAAGGGCAATCCAAAAAGAGTATTCACTTTTCCACCCACAATCTTCAGGACTATAAATTCCAAGGACACCAAAGAGTTTAAACTATAAGCTGTGTCTGGGCATCTGGCCAAGTTTTAGAGCTCCAGTCAAAACAATTTAGTAAGATTAAAAAAAAAGCAAGGTTGAATGTAGTTCTCAGTTTTGCCACTAGATGTCATTAGATGTCCAAGTTAAAAAGTTAAAATCTGATAGTTTCCAAACATGGAATAAAACAGATTTATAAATGCAAAAGTTTCCCAAATTCTCCTTCTTTTATCCCTCAATTATCTTCACAATATTGTTATAAGTCAGTTTTAATTTCCCAAAAGCTTAAACCGCCACTTATAGTTCAGGACGGAGGGGTAAAGAAAAAATATCCCCCCTCCCTAAAGCTTGGGGATTTCTTGCTTTTGAGTGCTTTTTTTCCAGAACCACTATTTTCTTTTTTTTTTCCAGAAAAATTTTTTATTATTTTCATCAATACAGAAAAAAAAAAGTTTTATACATCACAAGTAACACATATTTCTAACCCCCCCCCCGAGACTTCCCGAACCAATCCCAGGATAATATTCAACTACAAGTAAGCATATATCAACATCTCTAACTCCTCCAAATATATTGACCTACATAAACCGGTGAAATATATATATAATAAAAGATAAAAAAAAACAAATTAATTAAAAACCTAGATTATATTCCACCACTCTATGCTTCTTTTGAATATAAACAATCCAACTTCTCCATATCAATAAAAATTGTTCATTTGAATGATTTTTCAGGTAAGCTGAGATCTTTGCCATTTCAGCAAGATATGAAACCTTCAATCTCCAGTCTTCCATTGTAGGTAAAATTTTACTNAGTCCTCCACGTTCCCTAGCATCTTGGATGATCTTGAATCTAACCCTAGCTTTCTTGCCTTCCCAAATAAAACGATTCAAATCTCTTTGCCATTCTTTCAAGTTAAGTTCGTTTTTTAAAATAGGTATCATCTGGAACAAAAAAAGAAACTTGGGTAAGATATTCATTTTAATGGCCGCAATTCGACCCAACAGGGAAAGCTGCAAGTTTTTCCACATAGATAGATCCAGAACCACTATTTTCTGCTTGTAGAGAGATAAGGAAAGTAGTCTCACCAGAATCAGCTGTTTTGCTTTCTGCTTGTTAGTATTCGTTGTCTCTGACGATCAGCTGCTTTCTTCCTGCTGGTCCCAAGGGCTACTTTGGATCAAGTGGGTGAGCTACCGCTGGCCCGCGATCTACAAATTTTGCCTTTGGCCAGTTGCCTCTACAGGGCGACTTTCGATCCTATTGGACCCCCCAGCTGGTAGAAATTGGGCTTGGGGAACAGAGCTTCATTCCCCAGTACCTATGTTGCAGCGACACCCTACCCCTTGCCATTAATGAAGGACATGCTATCCCATCTTTTCAAGGGGAAAATATTCTCCAAATTGGATCTAAGAGAGGCGTATTATCAAGTTAGGATAAAAGAAGGAGATGAGTGGAAAACAGCGTTCAATTGCTCCTTGGGGTATTTCCAGTTCTGAGTGCTGCATTTTGGGCTGCAAGGGGCACCCACAGTGTTCATGCAGCTAATAAATGAGGTCCTCTAGAAGCACCTGTATAAGGGGGTTTTGGTGTACTTGGATACATCCTAATATTCACAGGAATGAAAGAGGAGCATGTCAGACTGGTCAGGGGGGGTCCTAAACAAGCTTCATGCAGCCAGCCTCTATGCCAAACTTTCAAAGTGCAAATTCCACAAAGAAAAAATCGATTACTTGGGCTTTCCCACCAGGGAATAGAGATGGACCCGGAGAAGGTACAGGCGATGTTAGAGTGGGCACCACCCCACATGAGAAAGCAGTTGCTAAACTTCCTTGGACTTGCAAACTTCTACAGACAGTTTATTCCCTCTTTCACCCAGATCACCCTCCCCATCACTAATCTACTAAAAGCAAAGGGGGTGAGCAAGGCAAAAATCTAGTCAACCGTTGAAATGGACTATGGAGTGCCAAGCAGCTTTTGAGAAACTAAAGAGGCTTTTCTCTGCCGAGCTGGTGTTAAAACACCTGGACCTGGAGAAGCCATTTGTCATCCAGGCTGATGCTACTGATGTGGCAATGGGGGCAGTACTGCTCCAAGAGACTCAGGAAGGGCAATTGCAACCTTGTGCATACACCTCCAAAAAGTTCACTGAAACCGAACAAAATTGGAGAAGGAAGCATACGCAGTGCTCTGGGCCCTTCTCACTTGGAGGCATTTCCTGGAAGAGACCAAAATCCCCTTCTCCAGCATGATTGGATGGAGAATTCACCAATGGGTTATCTTAACTTTCCTGCTCCAATCATGACTAAGTCTGAGTCTATAAATATCAAGACTGCGCCATGTGCTCCCCAGTTTTTTCGACTTAGTCTTCAGCTCCAAGATGCACTTCGATAGATAAAAATTATTTCCTTTTAATCTAATTAGCAATAAGTGTTTAATCAGCTTATTACGAAGTTACAGAACTCCCTTGCCAAACTGAGCAACAGGATCAAAGAAAGATTGCAGGAAAATCCTCTGAGGGGAACATACCTAAAGGCTTCCCCTCGATCCCTTTGTTCTCAAAGCACGCTGGCAAGGATCATCTGACCGGTGGAGGAAAACAGCACCCTGTGAAGCTCGGAGATTCCAGCTACGGAACTCCCTGGACTCAGCTGTTTGTCGGAGGGGGGATTCATTCAAGAAGCCTGCTGCTCGTTGCAGAAGCCCGAGGATTTCATGATCACCGGAACGGCTTCACCAGGCCAGCTAGGTGTCGGAGGGCTTCCTCGACCCAGCTGAGCGTCGGCAAAGAGGACCGCTCCGGCAAGCTGCTGTTCGCCGCTGGAGGTTGCTGCTCACCGCGGAAGTCACTGCTCGCCGCCGCGCATCCCTACGCACTCCCATTTACTGCTGCCGAGTGTCGGAGAGGCTTTTAAGACCAGCCTGCATCATCGGCTTCCCAGCTGATTGGCGGAGAGGGTAATCACTCCGCAAAGCCTCCCATCACCAGCTCGCCTTTCAGCAGCCTGCTGGGTTTGTTTTTTTCCTCGCATGTGAGAGCAGCTGATCCAGGAAGAGTCTTCTGGTCGGGAGAAGCTACTTCACCGGTGAGCTCACTTTCCCTTTCCTTATTTACACCCAGCTACCGGTGGGAGACCTAGAGGGCCTTAAGATCCGAGGATCAATCAAATTAAGGAGTCCAGGCACTTCCTTCTGGAACGAGGGCTCACAAAACAATATTCAGCACGTGGAATCCCGGCCCTCTGGCATTTACTAAGCCAGATTGGCAACAGCTACAGATTACCACCGACTGTGGGGTGGGCAAGCTCGTCCCTACAAGGGCGCACTGCCTAGTAATAAGACCCCACCCACCCCTCACCTGGGTTGGAATACTTGTCTGGGCTCTTTCAGTGGGTTTAAAGCGCTTGAGGGCGGGCACCTCACACTCAATAGAGCCTTAGAGGTCAGCCTGATCAGTCATCATGGCAGACCCAGCATCATCATCATCATCATCCACTGAGGCCTCTACAAAGAGGAAACAGGGGAAGACCTCATCTAAAGGCAAACAACCCGCCAAACGATCTAGGTCAGAAACGGATCCTCCCAGCCGCCACTCTACGCTAGAGGGAGAGATGCCCAGACCAGCGTTTATCAATCCACAATTGATAACTTCGGCTTCAGCGAGTTCAATCTTCGAGCCCCTATCTGTGCATTGCAACCTACCCCTGGGGGCCTGGTCTCCCCCTAGGGAGACAGCACAGCCCCAGACAACCTTGCCGGGGCCAGGTTCCGCAACACAAGGGATGAATACACAAGGACTAGCTGCAGCTGGGGCCTCATTTACAGCCATTCCAGCTGGTCAGTCAGTGGACCCAGAGTCCCTCCAGGCCATGATAGCCCAGGCCGTGGCACAGTTCATGTCCACATCCAGGCCACAGCATCTTCCTCAGGCTCCCTCACCATCGCTGAGAACCAGTTGTCAACCAGAGTCACTAGGCCTAGCAGAAGAGGTATCCTCTGAACCAGAATCGGCCGGATACGATCATTCAGGCCTCGTCTTATCTGATGATGAGGACACACCAGCATCAGATCCGGTTCCATCTGTAGGCCTTTTTGACCATTCCCTGTTCAACTAACTGTTGCTGAAGGTCTGCACCACTGGCAATCTCTCTTCAGAACAGGAGACACCAACTCCATCTTCTTCAAACGACCCCAACCCAATTTATGCAGAGCCGGTGGTAACACAGAAGCATATTCCTTGCCCTCCGTTCTTCAGCAACACAGTACAAAAGCAGTGGGAAAATCTAGGTTCTATCCCTAGCCTGGGTTCCACTGAAAAGAGTTTGTTTAATGTGATCCCCTCATTTGCATCACTGCTAGAGGTGCCTCAGATTGATGAACCCCTGAACTCACTGTTCTCAAACTCAGGCGTCCCGGGGGACACATCCGAGTCCCTTAAGGCAGAGGAAAGAAAGCTTGAGGCAGCCTTACGAAGGTCTCATCAGGCATCAGCTTGGGCAGTCAAGGCATCTACTTCGATGGCCTTCTTTGCTCGAGCTTCTGTATTGTGGCTACGTGAATTGCAGGACATGATCTCACCAGAACAGGTCAGGATACACCAGAACCTGGGTAAGTTGGTGGCCACATCGCAGTATCTGGCTGACTCTTCCCTCCATACCGCCAGATATTCCTCACAGGTCATCGCTGTGGACATTTCTGCACGTAGATTACTGTGGCTAAAGAACTGGAGAGTGGACCTAAAGGCCAAGTGGCAGCTTGCCACGAAGCCTTACAAAGGGGGCCATCTGTTTGGGGCGGCTCTCGATCCTTACCTAATAGAGGGCAAGGACAAGCGCAAGACACTCGTGAATGCAACCAGAAAGGGGGACAAGCGGCCGGGAGCCGGGACTTCTCAAACCTATCGTAGGCAGCCCTTTCGACCAGCCCCCAGCTGGAGCTGGGGCCAGACGTCCCGCACCCCTTACCAGAGACCATAACGCCAACAGGACCGTACCTCATACGGTAACCGCCATCAAGCCCAAGCTAGGAGGCCCTCCCGAGGAACTGGAGGACGTTTCTCCAGGCGAGGCAAGTGACACTACAAGAGCCCCCCCTATAGGAGGTAGGCTGGCTCTTTATTCCAGCATATGGGCAGCCACCACCATGGACTCATGGGTTTTAGACACCGTAACCCATGGTCTGATGCTGGAGTTTCAATCCAGCCCACCCGATCGTTTCCGATCGTGTCCGGTTACCTCGAATGTAGATAAGGCATCCCTCATGTCAGAGGCCATAGGACACCTCCTACAAATTCAGGCCATAGAACTGGTGCCACAGAATCAGAGGGGTCAGGGATTCTATTCAAACCTGTTCGTTGTCCCCAAAGCCTCAGGGGGATGGAGGGCAATCCTGGACCTTAAAGACCTTATTTTTTTCCTAAAATATAGGAAGTTCAAGATGCAATCCCTGCAGTCAATCCTGGTGGGCATCAGACAAGGGGACTTCCTTACTTCTATAGACTTAACCGAGGCATACCTACATATTCCCATTTTAGCCGGCCATCGTAAGTTCCTCAGGTTTAGTTATGACCAGAGGCACTACCAGTACAAGGCCTTACCATTCGGACTGTCCTCAGCTCCTAGAGTATTCACCAAGGTATTGGCAGCACTGACCGCCCACCTGAGACAAGTTCCCATCAGAGTCCAGTGTTATTTGGACGACATATTTATACAGTCCTCCTCCTCACGGAACGCTCAATCAGACCTCGCCCTCACTGTCAGGACCCTTCAGGACCATGGGTTCTCAGTCAACTTTCACAAGAGTCACACTGTTCCCACAACCAGACTCCTTCACCTAGGAGCAATCATAGATACAAACAACTGTACGGTCTATTTGTCGCAGGATCGTCGGACCAGCATCCGGAACATGATCCAGAGAATCCAAAGGTCCAGGGTGGCCTCCCTGGTCTCACTATCACAGCTTCTGGGGAAGATGGTTTCCTGTGTACAAATCATGCCATGGGCCCGCCTACATACCTGAGAACTGCAGTGGTTTCTCCTTCCCTTTCAGAGACTACACACCAGCGCCTCCAGACGGAAGGTTTGAGTTCCACAAGCAGCGTTGAACTCCCTTCGATGGTGGTCATCCCCAGCATTGTCACGGGGCTCGGTGTTCAAGGAACCAGCCAGAATCACTCTTACCACAGACGCCAGTCTGTTCGGCTGGGGTGCACACCTCGAGTCACATTGGGCTCAGGGCCAGTGGACTCAGGAGGAATTAAAGAACAATATAAATTGGTTGGAACTCAGGGCCATTCGCCTAGCCCTAGATCAATCCAAGGACATAGTGGCAGGTCAGCATGTCCTGGTACTTACCGACAACATTGCAGCCAAGGCACATGTCAACAGACAGGGGGGACAAGGTCAGGGCCACTCATGGAAGAGGCTCAGTTGGGGGTTTGGGCAGAACTAAATCTTGTTTCCATCAGGGCAGAGCACATATCCGGAGTGTCCAACCAGCAGGCAGACTCCCTGAGCAGAGCAAGAGTGGACCATGCCGAATGGCAGCTGGACCCGCAAGTATTCCAGGAGATCACGGACAGGTTTGGCTCCCCAATCCTAGACCTCTTTGCTTCCCCAAACAACTCTCAACTCACAAGGTTTTTTCCAGGTTCCCATCACCGGCAGCGGAGGGAACAGATGCCCTCCGCAGCCCCTGGCCAAGGGGACGGCTGTATGCCTTCCCTCCCCTGCCTCTAATCCCAGCTACGATCAGGAAGATCCTGCAGGAACAGGCGGAAGTCCTATTGATTGCACCGCATTGGCCCAGACGTCCATGGTTCGCCGACCTGATGGACCTCTCCATCGCACCTCCATGGAGGATCTCAGCAGATCGTATCTCCCTCACTCAAGGGGAGCTCCAGCATCCGGACCTGCAATGGCTCCAGTTAGCCGCCTGGCACTTGAAAGCCGGGCATTGAGCAGAGACTCATATTCATCAAGGGTGATAGGCATGATTCAACAATCCAGACGCCCTTTGACAAATAGAATATATGACGCAACCTGGAGGGGATTCTGCGAGTGGTGCTCAGAGCATGGAATTAACCTTTCGGCAATTTCTGTACCAGCCGTATTGGAATTCCTAATGGACGGACTGGAGAGGGGCCTAGCCCTGAGCACCATCCGTAGACAAGTAGCAGCCCTCGCTACAGTAATCACGTGCGACAATGCCACTCCCCTAACACACCATCCTATGGTTCACGCATTCCTAAAAGGTGCTTCCAACACATGCCCACCGACAGTGCATCAATACCCCTCATGGGAGCTTCACCAGGTGCTAATGGCACTTGTTGCAGTGCCGTTCGAACACATAGCTACATGTTCAATTAGGCTACTATCCATGAAGGTAGCATTCCTGGTAGCGATCACATCAGCCAGAAGAATTTCTGAACCGGCCGCCCTGTCGGTAAACAAGGACCTATGTGTGTTCCACGCAGACAGGGTAGTTCTTCGACTCGACCCGTCCTTTATACCCAAGATTAATTCCTTGTACCACAGATCACAGGAGGTGGTCCTTCCAGACTTCTGTCCTAATCCGTCCAATGATGTTGAAAAGCAGTGGAACACACTCGACGTTCGCAGGGCCCTACAGTGCTACATACAACGGACATTGGCCTTCCGTAGGTCCGAGGCATTGTTCATATCATGTCAACCTTCGTCCATGGGACAAAAGGTTTTCTCTTCCACAATAGGCAGGTGGATTAGAGACTGCATTGCACTAGCGTACCAAAATCAGTCATTGCCAATTCCCAGACATATAACAGCCCATTCTACCCGAGGTGCCGCGACTTCAGCGGCTTGGGCAACCCAGGCATCCATAGGGGAGATTTGCAGGGCAGCTGTCTGGGCTTCATCCTCATCCTTTGTTCGCCACTATACAATTGACAAATATGCATCCTCCGATGCTTCATTTGGTCGCAAGGTCTTGAACCATGCATTGACATTAAGTGGAACACAGGCCCAGACAGATTCCCTCCCTTAGGGACACAGGGCTTTGGTATGTCCCATTGGTGAATTCTCCATCCAATCATGCTGGAGAAAGGGCGTTGTCTTACCTGAACACCTATTCTCAGCATGATGATGGAGAATTCACCCCCACCCCAAGGCCTGTAAACCTGGGTCTAATAATAGAACACTTTCGCGTCGGACTAAGATCTGGTATCGCCTAGTCTCAAAAACTGGAGAGCACATGGCGCAGTCTTGATATTTATAGACTCAGACTTACTCATGATTGGAGCAGGAAGGTTAAGATAACCCATTGGTGAATTCTCCATCATCATGCTGAGAATAGGCGTTCAGGTAAGACAATGCCCTTTTCAGATGTGGATTGATCACAAAAACCTCAAGGAACTAAAGATCCCAAGGAAGTTATCCCCAAAACAAGCTTGGTGGTCCAAACATTTCCACTGATTTGATTTTTCTGTTAAGTACATGCCCTATCAAGAATGTTGCAGTACAATAACGTAAAATCCGAGGTGATCAAACCCTTGATGAGTCTGAAAAATTAGCAGCTCCTGTCACCACGAGAGCTCAGACAAAGAAACCGGACAGTAAAATGGAGGCCCCGACCACCACAAAGGAAAAACCCAAAGAGAAGTCCTCTTTGGACAGCAAAGCAAGGACTGAGTTTAGACAAGCGTTAGAGAAGGACGAATGGTTCCTTAGCCATAAATACCTTTGATCAGCCCTTTTCCAATCCTCAGGTACTTCCCCGGTGCTCCAGTATTTTTGAAAGATATGGTGCAATGGTTCTGAGATAACATCTGCCAGCTCCTTCAGAACTCTGGGATGTAATCTGTTGGGTCCCAGTGATTTATATTTGTCAAGGTCAGAGTTGGTGTTCTCTTACCATTTTCTTGCTTATTTTGATTTTTCTTTCTAGTTTGTCTTTTGCAGTAGTTTTTTTGGTGTGTTGGATTATAATTTCTTTTTGTGTGAAGACTGATGCAAAGAATGAGTTAAGCAGCTCTGCTTTCTCCCTACTGCCTGTTACCTCCTTGGCATCTTCTCTCTTTAGTGGACCTACAATTTCCTTGACTTTTTTCTTGTTATTAATATGTTGAAAAAAACTTTTTTTTATTGTCCTTGATTTCTGTTGCAAGTCTTTGTTCATTCTGAGCCTTTGCTTTCCTGACTTCGTCTTTGCATATTCTGGCTGTTTGTTATGTTATGTTATGTTATGTTATGTTATGTTATGTTATGTTATGTTATGTTATGTTATGTTATGTTATGTTATGTTATGTTATGTTATGTTATGTTATGTTATGTTATGTTATGTTATGTTATGTTATGTTATGTTATGTTATGTTATGTCTTCCTCTTTCCATTTTTTTGTACTTGTCCTTTTTGTCTTTCAGTTTGCCAGAGAGAGCTTTGTGTAGCCATGCTGGTTTCTTCTTGAATTTCTTGTTTTTCTTTTTCAGTGGCATTGTGGTGGATTGGGCTTTTATGATCATATTTTTCAGTTTCCCAAGCTTCTTGAGTTGTTTTCCCCTTTAGGATTTTCATCCATGTAGTCTTTCCTAAGTTCTCTCTGAGCTTGTTAAAATCAGCTCTTTTGAAGTTTAAGAACTCGTTGGATTATTTTCTATTGCTTCTGTTTGCATTTTATTGAATTTCAGCATGATGTAGTCACTTTTACCCAAGGTTCAACTCCCTCTGTCACTTCTTTATTAGTAAGAATTAGGTCCAGTATAGGTTTAATTCTAGTTCCCTCCTCCACCTTTTATAATAATAATAAAATTGTAAGGGGCCTTGGAGGTCATCTAGTCCAACCCCCTGCTCAGGCAGGAAACCCTATACCATTTCAGACAAATGGCTATCCAGTATCTTCTTAAAAACTGCCAGTGTTGGACATTCACAACTTCTGGAGGCAGGTTGTTCCAGTGATTAATTGTTCTAACTGTCAGGAAATTTCTCCTAGGTTGCTTCTCTCTTTGGTTAGTTTCCATCCATTGCTTCTTGTCCTGCCTTCAGGTGCTTTGGAGAATAGCTTGACTCCCTCTTCTTTGTGGTAGCCTCTGAGATATTGGAACACTGCTATCATGTCAACCCTCATCCTTCTCTTCATTAGACTAGACATTCCCAATTCCAGCAACCGTTCCTTATTATGTTTTAGCCTCCACTCCCCTGATCATCTTTGTTGCTCTTCTCTGTACTCTTTCTAGACTCTCAACATCTTTTTTACATCGTGGTGATCAAAACTGGATGCAGTATTCCAAATGTGGCCTTACCAAGACATTATAAAGTGGTATTAACACTTCAGGTGATCTTGATTCTATCCCTCTGTTAATGCACCCTAGCACTGTGTTGGCTTTTTTGGCAGCTGCAGCATAGTGCTGGCTCATATTTAAGTGATTGTCCACTAGGACTCCAAAGTCCCTCTCACAGTTGCTTCTATTGAGCAAGGTACCACCTAAACTATACCTGTGCATTTGATTTTCTTGCCTAAATGTAGAACCTTACTTTTTTCAACCACTGAATTTCATTTTATTAGATAGCGCCCAATATTCAAGTCTATCTTCTGGAGTGTTGGCTATTCCTGCCAGCTTAATGTCGTCTGCAAATTTGATGAGTTCCCCATCTATCCCCTCATCCAAATTGTTGATGAAGATGTTGAAGAGCACTGAGCCCTGAACAGAGCCCTGGGGCACCCCACTACACACTTCCCTCCATGTAGATATAGTTCCATTGAGGACCACATGCTGAGTACAGCCGGTCAGCCAGCTACCAATCCATCTGGTGTCAAGGTTCCGACTAATGAAACACTTCAAAGAACTTCCAGGCATTGTTTATCCTAAAAAGTCTTTTATTCATGTAACAAAATGTCGGCACGGCATGAAGAGGGATGCTAAGATCTAATTTCTCCTCCCCTGAACACATATTTTGCCAGCATGTTCTCTCCCTTTATTTGCTGTCATAAATCACGTTCTCCTATCAGGTTGAAGGGCAAAGGTTCTCTTCTGTTTGCAACTCATACATTCTTTCTCCTCCCCTCCCAGCGTCTTCTGAGTTAACTCTAAAAATACCACACAGCTCTGCATATTTTGTCAAAGCAAGAACATCCAATGTTAGCAGCTTTGACATCTCCCCCCCCCCCGCTTAAAAATGTATCTGGAATGTAAACAAAAGCATATGTTAGGGGCTATTTTTCGGTTTGTTGGGGTATTTCACATGAAACCTTTTGATGAGTCTGTCAGCTTTCACCTCGCTGGATTTCACCCAGGTGGCTTCAGACAATGAGTATCCCTTCCATTGTACTAGGTACTGCAATTTCCCTTTAAAAATTCTAGAGTCAAGAATACGTTTCACTTCATAGTGGGTCTGTCCCAAACTATGAGGGGCCCGGGTGCCTTCTTAGGGGGAGGTCTTAAAGTGGAGCCCCGATAAGGTTTCAACAAGCTGCAATGGAAGACTGGGTGAATTCTCCCTAAAAGTCTAGGGAGTTTTAGTTCTACTGTGACCGGATTGATGATCCTTACTATGGGGAAAGACCCCAAGAATGTTGGTCCCAATTTCTTGCTGGGCAATTTGAGGTGTAAATATTTAGTTGACAGATAAACCTTTTCCCAAACTTGGAATGTTCTTTGGGGAGCCCTCTTTTTATCAGCCTGCTTTTTATAGGTTTCAAAAGTCTTTTTTAAAGCAGTTTTTGTGTTTCTCCAAACTTCTTCCCACCCCCTCACCCATTGGTCAAGTGTCTGGGAGGGGGAGGGTACCTGAGGATATTCAGGTATTGGGCTGAACTCTTTTCCTGTGGCCACTCTGAAAGGCGTGTAGCCGGTGCTGCTGTGCACAGAATTATTGTACTCCACCTCCGCAAAAGGGAGGAGGTCAGTCCAGTTCGTCTGTTGGTAGGAAATGTAACATCTAAGATATTGCTCCACCATTTTGTTAGTGGATTCTGCAACCCCATTGGTGGCTGGATGAAAAGCAAATGATAAGCCTTAAGATGATCCAATTAATTTAAGAAAACTCCTCCAAAACTTTGCTGTGAACTGCACCCCCCTGTCCAAAATTATTCGCTTAGGGGTGCCATGCAGTCAGTAGATATGTTTCAGGAACAATTTGGTCAGTCGTTGGGCAGATGGGAGTCCTTTGCAGGTGATGAAATGAGCCTGCTTCGAGAACAGGTCTATCACAGTCCAGATGACAGTATTTCCTCTACTTTCAAGTAGGTCTACTATAAAGTCCATAGCTATTTCTTCCCAGGGTTGAGAAGGGTCTGCCACCAGCTGCAGTAACCCGGGGTTTTTCCCTGGGATTCTTTTCATTGTGGCACATACGGTACAACTCTTTACATAGTTTTCCACATCCCGTTTCAGCCCAGGCCACCAAAATTGCCGGCGGGTGAGGTGTAGAGTTTTTAAATATCAAAAGTGTCCAGCCTGTTTTACATCATGGCTGTGTTTGAGAGCACTAAGACAGAGAGCTTCAGGCAAATATAATTTCCCCCCTTTGTAGGCCAAGCCATCCATGTTAGGGAGGTTTGATTATCTTTGAACCATTGATCGGTGAGGAGCTCTTTTTTATTTTCTTTACCCCAGGGTCATCAGGATTAGGGACTCTGCGAGGCGTGAGTTGAGCGGCAGTTTGTGTACTGGAGATAATTGCCTCATTAACCTCTTCATGTTCGCTTTTGTACTGGGGCAATCTCGATAGCGCATCAGCTAGAAAGTTTTTTCCTCCCGATATGTACTTTAGAGTGAAGTTGAAACGGTTAAAGTACTGTGTCCACCATATTTGCTTTAGAGATAATTTGCGGGGAGTTTTCAGTGCCTCTAGGTTTTTGTGATCTGTCCATACTTCAAAAGGCACTTTGCTCTCTTCTAGATAGTGTTGCCAGTTCAACAGCCACCATCTAATCGCGAAGGCCTCTTTCTCCCAGATTGCCCATCTCCGCTCGCTTTCAGTAAATTTTTTAGAGGTGTAGGTGCAGGGTTGCAGGACCCCACTTTTGTTCTTTTGCAGTAATACAGTTCCAACTGCCACATCATGGCATCGGCTTGAATTACAAAGAGCTCCCCTGGGCAGGGGTGCTTTAGGATCTCTTCATCAGCAAATAGTCTCTTTAAATTCTCAAAAGCTGTTTGACAGCCCATCGTCCATGCTAGTGGTTGGCTTGGTCATGGCTTCCCTCCTCTTTTGCCTGTTTTGAGTAGTTCTGTAAGGGGTAGGGCAATCTCGGCAAAAGAGGGGATGAATTGACGATAGAAGTTGGCAAAACCTAGAAAGCTCTGGAGCTGTTTGCGAGTTTTTGGGGGCTGCCATTCGATTATAGCTTTCACCTTGGCTGGATCCATTTCAATGCCCTCGTCGGAAATTCTGTAGCCAAGATAATCTAATCGGGTCTGGTGAAATTCACATTTTGACAATTTGGCATAAAGCTTGGCATTCAATAGTTTCTTTAACACTTCTCTCACCAGTTTTATGTGATCAGTCATATTCGTGCTGTATATTAGGATATCATCAAGATACACCAAAACCCCTTTGTACAAGTGATCATGTAGGACCTCATTAATCAACTGCTTGAATACGGCTGGGGCCCCCTGTAGTTCAAATGGCATGACCTTGAATTGATAGCTCCCCATGGGGCAGTTGAAGGCAGTTTTCCACTCGTCTCCCTCCTTTATTCTCACCCGGTAATATGCCTCTCTCAGGTCTAATTTAGTGAAGACGCTCCCCTTAGCCAGGTGGGTTAATAAGTCCTTCAGGAGGGGGAGGGGGTATTTGTTTTCCACACTCACAGCATTGAGTCCCTTATAGTCTATGCAGAGATAAAGAGACCCATCTTTTTTTTCTTTGAACAACACAGGGGCTCCCACGGTAGATTTGGCCTGTTCAATGAGCCCCCTCGCTAGGTTTTTGTTCACATATTGCTGCATCTCCTCCATTTCGAGGGGGGACATAGCGTATATTCTTGATCACGGGAGTTTGGCTCCTGGCACCAGTTCGATAGAGCAGTTATTGGGTCTGTGAGGGGGCAGGGCATCGCATTCTTTTTTACTAAATGCCTCCGCTAGGTCCCGGTATTTGCTGGGGATGAGTGGTTCACCTGGTGGTGGTGAGGCAGCCATGTGCGCCTGCTCATTGGGTGGCCTAAGGTGTCCCGCAACGTCAGTTGAATCGGTGGGAGGTTTAGGCTCTATAGGTAGTCTCACAGTTCTCATTCCTTTCTCCCACCAGATAAATGACTTCCATTTGTCCAACCAGGCTAGCCCTAGGATCACAGTCATTTTTGGAGCCACCAGGAAGCAAATAAACTCCCAGTGCTTTCCTATTTCTAGGCATAGGGGCTCAGTTAATTGCATGACTAGAGTCCCTCTCATCAGGGAGCCATCGGCTTGCTCAAACCTCACAGGTTTGGAGAGCTGTTTTGCCCATATGCCCATTTTCATGGCAAATGGCAAGCTAATGATGCAATGGGAGCATCCAGAATCAATTAGCACGTTTAATCTATTTGTGCCCCCGACTTAGGGATTATAAGTTTGGCGGCCAGTGAAAAAGGCAGGACGTGTCGACTCACCATCGGGTCGTTCTCTCCGTTGTCGCTGTCAAAGGAGGGTAGAGCAGGGGTGGGTCCACTCAGAGTCTCGGCGTTCTGTGGGGTGGGTGTAATCTTGTCAACAGGTTCCTGCGTAACCCGGTTGGACTTCTCTCTCATCAGCCACTGGCCAGGTTTCCTTCTTGCCGCTGGTTCTGGTCTGTTCTGTAGTCAGGGGTAGGGAACTGGACAGTTTGCTGCTTGATGTCCCTCCTGTCCACACCGGAAACACTTAATTGATGGGCCTGTAGGTGGCCTGGGTCTCTCAGCCATTGCAGTAATTGGAGGTTTTTGTGGGGGTGATTGCTGTTCTGGTTGCTCTGGCTGCTGCTTGGATTCAGGTGGGGGAGGCTTCTTATAGCGGGCGAGCTGAACTTCTAGCTTCACCACTGCCTGGTACCATTCTTGCAGTTGATCAGGTACTGCTCGATAGATGCAGGCCTGAGAGAGGTGATTGTCTAATCCCTCAATGAAGTGATGGATTAGGGATTGTTCAGGCCACCTCTCTATTCGACCTGCTATCTTGCGAAACCCTCGCACGTATTCCAGGGCAGGCCTGCCGGCTTGTTTTATTTTGTGGATTTGTTCTCCTGCTTTGAGACCAATAGATGGGTCCTCAAATCTTTCTCTCAGCCCTAGGAGGAAGAGGTGGGGGTCCTCCAATTTGGGGGCTTGCTCATTATATAAATTGTTCAGCCATTCAGATGTTTCTCCCTCTAGGCTGGACGCTATCACATCAACCATGGCACCTGGGTCTGGGTAGAGATAAGCCCAGCAGTTCAAATGAGAGCATACTTGGTTGAGGAAGAAAATTAGTTTCTCTGGGTCCCCATCGAAGGTTGCTCTGAAATGGGGTGCAATTATAGCCTGTTGGGGTACCCAATGTGGCTGTTGCTGCTGGCCCCATCCTGGTTGCTGGTTCAAGCCCAGGGATTGCACATTCAGGGGCTGTAGCCATGCCCCCTGTTGCTGTAAGTCCCTCAGTGGTTGCTGGGGGCAGTGACCAATCTCCTTGCTGTGGTCGTCCTCCCACCAGTTGCTGATCTCTTGGCTTCTGCATCACCCCAAGCTGTTGTAAGGCCTCTATTAGCTGTGGCAAGCTCAGATGCTGCTGACCATCTACTTGTGGGGGGTGCCAAACTCCCCATTGCTGCAGAGGCCTCAGACTGGGATTCCCTCTCTCTTCAGGGCTGGAGTCCCTGGCAGGGGAAGACAGGGTCTTAAAGGCTGTCTGATCTGCAAGGGAGGGGCTGCAGGCTTCTCTCTGCAGGAGTTGATTTCTGCTTCTCACCTCTAGCTTTTCAGATCTTTCCAGTGGCTCACCCAAATCTTCAGTGGCAGGCGACCTGGTAGCTCTCCACCAATCTGCATCTGTCTGCCTAAATTCATCTTCCCACAGCATGCTGTCTGTTGCTTCCCCCTCTGGGTTATCAGCAGCTGCTGGGTCTTCAAGCAAACTCCCTTTTCTCATGATAGATTTTCCTCCCCTGAATCTTTACCAGCTTTTCTCAAGCCTAGAGACAGCAGATGGAGTTCAGGACCTTAGGTCGTTTGAAAAGGATTGAGATCTTAGCATGATGTCAAGATTCTGACTAATGAAACACTTCAAAGAATTTCCAGGCATTGTTTATCCTAAAAAGTCTTTTATTCATGTAACAAAATGTTGGCACAGCATGAAGAGGGATGCTAAGATCTAATTTCTCCTCCCCTGAACACATATTTTGCCAGCATGTTCCCTCCCTTGATTTGCTGTCATAAATCACATTCTCCTATCAGGTTGAAGGGCAAAGATTCTCTTCCGTTTGCAACTCATACATTCTTTCTCCTCCCCTCCCAGCGTCTTCTGAGTTAACTCTAAAAATACCACACAGCTCTGCATATTTTGTCAGAGCAAGAACATCTAATGTTAGCAGCTTTGACATCTGGTGGTGATGCTGTCTAACCCACAGTTTTCTATCTTATCAAGTAGTAGGTTGTGGTCTACTTTATCAAATGCCTTACTGAAATCCAAGTAAATTATATCCATAGCATTCCTCTGGTCCACTACTTTTTTCACTTGGGCAAAGAATGCAATAAGATTTGTCTGGCATGATCTGTTTTTGACATACCCATGTTGGCTTTTGGTAATGACTTTGCCTCCAGGTGTTCGCTGATTCATTGCTTGATTATCTTTTCCAAGATCTTCCCAGGTATTGAGGTCAGGCTGATAGGTCTGTAGTTTCCTGGATCCATTTTTCCCCATTTTTTGAAGATGGGAACTACATCAGCTCTTTCCCAGTCTTCTGGTAGTTCCCCAGTGCTCCAGGATCTTTGAAAGATATAGTCCAGTGGTTCTGATATCACATTTGCCAGTTCCTTCAGAACCTTGGGGTGTAGTCCATCTGGTCCTAGTGATTTGAACTCATCTAGGGTGGACAGGTGCTCACTTACCATTTTCTTGCCTATCTTAACTTGTGTTTCTAATCTGTTTTACAGTACTGTTTTGATAGGTTGGACTGTTTTTTTCCCTTTGTGTAAATACGGATGCAAAACACGAGTTGAGTAGTTCTGCTTTCTCCCTGTTGCTTGTCACCTTCTTGCTATTTTCTCCCATTAGTGGACCAATTATTTCCTTAAGTTTTTGTTGTTTTTTACACGTTAAAAGAAGCTTTTTTTGTTATTTTTGACTTTTGTTGCAAGCCTTTTCAATGATTAAGTTGTCAGCTAGATTGGTTAAGAATCTGTTTGATCTCCCACTTGCTGCAGAGTTTGTCTCTGGATAAATGAAGTCTCCCATTACTACTGTGATATGCTTCCTACATACATTTGTTAACTGGTTGGGAAAGAGTTTATCTATTTCTTCTGATTGCTTGGGTGGCCTGTAGTATACACCTATGGCAATGTCACTTATTTCCCCTTTTATATTGACCCATATACATTCTGGAGGGATTTTATCTTTTATCATGTGCATTTCTGTAGATATGTAGTGTTCTCTTACATATAGTGCTATTCCCCCACCTCTTTCTGTAGATCTATTTCTTTTGAACAATTTGTATCCATTCATCAGTATATTCCAGTCATGGGTTTCATCCCACCAGGTTTCTGTAATGCCAACTATGTCATACCCACCCTCGTGTACTATTGCTTCTAGTTCACCCTGTTTGTTCCCCAAGCTTTGAGCATTTGTATATAAGCATTTAAGACCTTTATGCCTGTCTGTGGGTGTGTTTCCTGCATCTCCTGATTGTTGTTTGAGTTTTTCTTTTTTTTCATCACTGCCTACCTCATTGTTTGATTTGTTTTCTTGGGATTTGTTATTGGTTTTGGGTTCTAGAGGTTCTAGAGATTGGTCACCCTCCCCCCCTCAGTTTTAGTTTAAAGCCCTCCTGATGAGTTGGGCCAGTCTTTTTCCGAATACATTTCCCCCTGTTTTCGTGAGGTGCAGTGCATCGCTTGCCAAGAGTCCTTCAGGTAGGAACCAAAGTTTTCTTAGCAACACCAACCCTTTAGCCAGTGGTTTATTTTTAGAATTCTTTTTTCCTTTAATGGGTGTTGGCCTTTCATTGGGAGTACTGATGAGAACACTACTTGTGCTCCTAGCTCCTTAACTTTATTGCCTAGTTGCTTATAATATCTCAATATTGTACTTGGGTTCTTTGTTGCGTCATTTGTCCCAATGTGAAGGAGGAGGAAAGGGTAGTAATCTGTGGGCCTAATCATTTTGGTTAGGTTCTCGACCACATCTTTGATTTTTGCTCCAGGGAGACAACCTACCTCCCTGGAATGTATGTCCAGTCTGCGGATGGCTGATTCTGTTCCTTTGAGGGTAGAATCTCCTATTACTAACACTCACCTTCCTTTTCTGGGGGGTGCAGTCTGAGGTGCTTTTCTGTTGATCTTATGTGTGTTTGTTGATGTGACTTTTTAAGGGATATTTGGTGTTGTTTCTTTGCTAGCTTTCTTTTTTTTTTTAAGGGGGAGGTTGTGGGTCTGTGTATTTCCATGTAGGGAGAGAAATCGATTGCTCAGTTTTAATGGGGCTGCTTCTGGTTGGGTTTTATTGGGCAATAGTGCTTTGTTAGATGTATGCTGCTGCTTCCTTTGATTGTTGTGTTTCCTTCTATGTGTGACATACTTCCATTTGTCTTCCTCCAAGGGTTTACCGGTAGCGTCAAATCCTCTGGGAGTTATTTGTCCATTGTTTCGTTCAGTTTGGGTATAGCTTTCAGTTTGGGTATAGGTTGGAGTTTGGCTAGTGTTGCCTCTAGATCCCTTACTTTTTCCTCTAGTAGTTCACATAGTTTACATTTAATGCATGTATAATTTGGGTGTTCTTTGGGCATAAGCACATACATGGAACAGGTGACTGATACTATTGTGGTATGCAATAAAGCATACTACAATAGTATCAGTTGCCTGTTCCATGAATTTGTTGTTGGAAAATCCCTCTTTTATGGTTGGAAGATGTGCTTTGCTGTTAGCCATGCTTCTACCTTCTCTGTTCTAGGTAATTATGCCTATTTTTTTTTCTATCCTATGTTTTGCAAATCAATATAGCATCGGTTTCTTTTTCCAAGAGTCTGCTATGTGGTTGCCATTCACAGTCCCGGCCTATTGGTCTTCTGCCATTCGCAGTAGGTTGTATAATTTGAGTGTTCTTTGGGCATAAGCTCTTACATGGAACATGTATTGCATACCACAATTGTATCAGTCACTTGTTCCATAGGTTTGTTGTTTGAAAATCCCTCTTTTTGATTGGTGGATGTGCTTTGCTGTTAGCCTTGTTTCTACCTTCTCTGTTCTGTGTTCTAGGTAATTATGCCTATTTTTATTCTGTCCTTTTTTCTACGTCTTTGTCCTTGTTTTTCTACTTTGTTATTTATTTAACCTTCTTATTATTATGTTAGTTTTATTTATTCTTATCTTCCCTCTAAATTTTTTAAAGTTTTTGAGCTCCAATTCCTCCCTACCTTATTATTTAAGATTTGCCTTGTTAAGATTTGCCTCTTTATTAGTCCTCTTCTTCCTTGATTTCTAATGTTCCACTCTTGTCCTTATTATTTACCTATTTATCTTTTATTTTCTGTCCTGTATTTATTTTTATTCTTTACTGGGGTCTTCCCTCCCTTCCTATTGGGACCTCAAATTTGATTGTTGCCTTCACTTCGCTTGTTTGCTGCTCCAGCCTCTTGTTGTTTTCTCTGCCAGCTCCATTCTGACTTTCAGTGCTCGGGTCTTTTTGGCCTCTTTTCTGCTCTGGTGAGGCCTGCCATTCAGCTTTCCATTTGGCTCAGCTCCACTGTCTGGTCTGCTCCTCTCAGTTGGCCATTCAGCGAGCTAAAAATGAAACTGTTATCTACCATTGTATTTAATGCTCTACTGCCAGTCCTGTTTTTTTTTAAAGAGAAGCTTTTCTGAAGGTTAAGGGTTATGACAAATTATTAGCAATACATTTGAAAAAGCAAATTTAAAGTACAAGTAAACCCATGTTAGTTAGCTTGTGCACTAGTACTACAAAAATTACTTCAAGTATTACAAAGTCAATCCTGTGTGGCCCTCACTGAGCCAATTAACACCAGAATTAATCAGCTCAGCTGCTGTCTCAGGGGACATCCCATGAGGCTAATCTGCCACATTGGCAATGTGGCTTTGGAGTAGGAGGCTCCTAATGGAACAAACTTCTTGGCTTTACTTTCCTCTCCCAACTTGAAGCAAAGGTACCTTGACCTTGTGTAGGCTTCCTCCGACTGATCAGAAGAGCAGCATTCTGCTCAAGCCTTGGAGTTTGGAGCTTGATTATTAAGGTAGATTTCTCCACTCTGTGGAAAGTGGGAGGAAGAAAAGAGTAAGGGGTGGACAGGCAACAGCCAGTTCTAGCACATCCTCACTGATCAGCAAGAAGAAAGGGAAGGAAAATGAGCTCTGTGCAATTACTCAAACATGCAATGAACAATTTAGAGCTAACCTGGTTTCCTTTTGTGGGCCTGGATCTCTTTAGAAAGGCTATCACCTTTTACCAATCTTGAAAAGCTGTGCTGGATTTGATCTGATCATAGTCAGAGGAGAGAACTAGGAGTTCCCAGTATTGGAAAGTTGAATGAAAATCTTGGCAGGAGGTAGTGGAATCTACATGGATGTGGCCAAAGTCTCAAAGGAGACTTTACCTTGGTCATTTTAATATACTAACCATGTGGATATTCACGGTGGCCCTGGGCAAACCTCCATATGGTCCATATGCCAAAGAATCATCCTGGAAGCAGACTTTGGAATCCCTGTAGATAGAGAGGTGCCATAGCTCGGAAAAATTATCCTTAGTCCAAATATTATCCTGGGACATGCATTATCATACAAAAAGGGTTGGTTGCTGGAAAGACCCTGAAAAATGGCAGGATGGTTATTGATCTGAATCTCTCCCCTCCCTTGGAGGATGGCTGAGTCCCCATCTACTCCAGAAACATTGGATGGGCGGGATTGGGGCTGAGAAAAGGACTGAAAAATGTTCTTCCCTACAAGAAAGGTTTTGGAGAGTGGAGGAGGCTGATCTAGGTCATTCTTCATTCATTATTAAGACAGTCCTGGGCAGTTCTGGAGAAAGAACAGCTGAGCTTTTTTTAATATTTTATTTATTTTTAAGAATTACAATCGTTAGTGCTTAGTAAACAATGTGTTGTCTGGATTCACATATTAACTTCTTCAGTATAAATCTGTTCAGTACTGCACAATTCAGTATTTTTTCCCTGATCCTCCTTTCCTCCCCATATTTTTTTCATTTCCCTCTCATTACACAGTTACAATTCTTGCTACTATTGATGTGTATAGAGTTAGATATAAACATCCTTGTCATATTTTGCAAATATTATACAAATAACAATATCAATTCATAATTCAATATCCTGTTTTTATGCTCTTGTTAAGATTTGATTTCCCATCAATATTTGAAATATCTTTGTCAGTTATGATTTTATCAATATTAATTACACTTATATAGCTAAAAGTTTTATTCATACCAGCCATCCTCTTATTTTCATATTTCCCATATCAAAAAAAGAAAAAAGAATGCTATTTTAATTCTAAACCATATCTCTCATTATAAAAGTCTAATTATAATCTAAGGGTCATCCATTCTTTTAATCATATTCAAACAAATATTTAAAGATATAATGCCTCCTCTAATTGGTCAGATCTTTTGTTTTTTAAATCTAACTCTCGCTTTCTTTCTTTGCCAAATAACTTTCCAAGCCAGGGCAATTAAGTCGCCCAAACATTTTCTTTCTGTTTTTGTAAAAGTTGCTTGGCATGAGGAAGACAGTTTAGATAGGGTATTTTTGGGGGGGGAATTCTTCCCATTTATATTCCTTAAGCAACTCCCACTTTCCTTCTCCCTCAATTTCTCTTTTCATTTTTTGTCTCCCAAGTTGTGACATTTCTCCTGGCAGTTCTATATTCCATTTTTTAAAATATTCCATTTTCACTGTTATCAGTATTTTATTTGTAAATAATAATAATAATAATAATAATAATAATAATAATAATAATAATAATAATAATAATAATAATAAAGTTGGAAGGGACCTTGGAGGTCATCTAGTCCAACCCCCTCCTCAGGCAGGAAACCCTATACCATTTTGGACAAATGGCTGTCCAGTCTCTTCTTAAAAACTTCCAGTGTTGGAGCATTCACCGCTTCTGGAGGCAGGTTGTCGAAGTGTTCAAAATGTTCAACCACCCTGAAAACAGCTCAAAAGTCTCTCCAGCCAGATGTAGTCAAAAGTCAATTTTTTCTTTCTCTTATTGAGATTAAAAGTCCAAGCTCAGTAAGTGTTTATAGTCCAAGAAGGTCAGGGTGCTAAGTATGGCAAAATATTTTCCTTTATTGCCAGCTGTTCTCCATTAAGGTAGAAGTCATCAAGCAGCCAGGAAGTTAGTTGTAGTCCTATACTCCAATCTACCACTAGATGTCACTCAATATCCATGTTCCACTCTTAAGACAAAGGATTGATTTCTTATGTTTTTTTTCAAAGAGAAAATCTTAACAATTATCTCTGTTCTCAAATATAGAATAGAATAGAATAGAATAGAATAGAATAGAATAGAATAGAATAGAATAGAATAGAATAGAAAAGAGCTGGAAGGGACCTTGGAGGTCTTCTAGTCCAGCCCCCTGTGTAAGCAGGAGACCCTATACCATCTCAGACAGGTTATTGTCTAGTCTCTTCTTAAAAATCTCCATTGATGGAGTGTCCATGATTTCTGGAGGCAAGCTGTTCCACAGGTTGATTGTCCTCACTGTCAGGAAGTTTCTCCTTAATTCTAGGTTGCTTCTCTCATTGATCAGTTTCCAACCATTGTTTCTCGTCCTTCCTTCTGGTGCTCTGGTGAACAACGTGACCCCCTCTTCCTTGTGGCAGCCCCTCAGATACTGGAATACTGCTATCATGTCTCCCCTATTTCTTCTTTTCTTTAGACTAGCCAAACCCAAGTCCCACAGCCCTTCTTCGTATGTTTTAGTCTCCAGGCCTTTGATCATCTTAGTTGCTCTTTTCTGATTTTTTTCCCAAACTCTCAACATCTTTTTTGTGATATGGTGACCAGAATTGGCTGCAATATTCCAGGTGTGGTCTTACTAGGCCTCCCAGGCCCAGAATGGCCTGCTGGAAGTCCGTGGATGCCACTTTCAGAAGTCCGTTCCGGACTCGGAGACCCAGACCCAGAACAAACTTCCAGAAGCAGCATCCATGCAGAGAACCTGTTGTTCACATATTTGAATCCCACCAATGTCTCTCACAGTCAGGAACTTTTTCATTATCTCAAATTTGGATTTCTTTCTGTAAATCTTCCACCATTGGATCATATTCTATCTTTCAATACTGTGGAACAAATGACATCTGGAAAATTGTCTACATTTGGTAATACATTAAATGACAAAGAATAAGCTGGAATTAAATCCAGACAATGTTGATAACACCGTAATTGGGCTTGATTGAGGCTCTTCCAAATAGTATTTCCTATAATATCTGGAAGCATGGCTTAAATCTCAGCTATCAAGGAGTGCTTAGGCACAGCCATTGATCTTCCTGAAGCTGGGGTTGGGGGAAGCATTTGGTCTTGCAGATGCCTCTCCTGATTGGATTTGGTAATTTAATTATTGCAATCTGCTCTATGTAGGGTGGTGTAAAGGGTGGTAGCAAAACTGCAAGATTGTTAATACACATTACCCAATAATATATAATCTTTTGCCTTTTTGTTAACCTTTATGGGCACTCACTAGAATGGAAAGAGAGAGTACAAATCAGGTGATAAATGGAGGGGGACAGAGCCTGAAGCTGACTTCTGTTAAGGAGGGATTCCCATTCCAAATTTTCTTTTTGCAAAATGTTCATGGCTATTACAATCCAGAGTTGAAGTAGCCGCCACAATCAGCACTAATGACTTATGATCAAACAGCAATATTACTTCCCAAAAGGAAGTCTATTGGATGATAACATGATTTTTTTTTCAATCAGCGCCTAAGTGGCTTCTGCTCCAAGAATATTTGTGATGTTCTCCTTTCTCAGTCTCACATTGTCTGAGGCCCAATTGCTTTCAGTCCAATATGGAAGCATCATAAGCTGGGGAAACATCTGGCATCTTAAAACAGGCATCTTAAAACAAGATAAACATATCTTCAGTTTATTAGAAAAAGTGTAGAGGAACTTGGATTAGTAGCTTCAACAGCACGTTCACCATTGTAATGTAGTCTATGTTGTGGCTCCATCTTGTGAGCCCCTCTTATCAGAGGAAGAAGGCTCTGAACATGAAGGAGAGG
>NW_015387543.1:308518-325651 GCF_001527695.2 Protobothrops mucrosquamatus
GAGAAAAGGTGGCGGAACTCAAACCTGGCCACGCCCTCATCAAACCCTAGGACCGCCCCTTTAGAGAACAGGAATGCAAGTAAAATTTGGGAGGGGCTATTTCCGGTGTGGGAGGGGCTATTTCCGGTGCGGCCGGCCCGGAAAAAGGTGCCGGAACGCGGTTCCGCCGCGTTCCGGCTGAAAAAAAGCCCTGATCTTATGTAAACAGTCAAAGGAGCTATTTGATTGTCTGGCATTTTAATAATACTGCATGTGATACAACTGGAAGAAAACACCCTAAGATATCATTGCATTTTTAAATGTTTACATAATATGTTTTGTTATACATTGGCACAACTGCCTTGCTTCCAGGTTAAAAGACATAGCAAAAATAATTACTCATTTTTAAAAGATAAAACATTTTTTGCCTGTGTATATCTGACTCTGCAGATTGTAGCTTCAGGAGATTTGTTCTCAAACTTCTTAGAAATAATAATTCTTCATACACTGATCAATTAATTATGAACTGTACCTGACAATCTTTATATCAAGAAACTCATAATATACTAAAAGAAGAAAGCTGTAACAACTGTTATTGTTAGATTACTATATTCGCTTTCTTTGATGCTTGCTAGCATCTGCCATAACCAAGGCAGACTGCTGGAGGTATGAAAGAATTTGGGGGAATGTGGACACTATCAGGAACCAAAGATGTCAAACTGAGCCAGCTTCCTGCTTTCGTGGATGCTGGCCCTGGGAAAGAAATTTATAGCAGCACCAGGTTCCCAAAACATCAAAACAGAGCCTGATTGGACTATTCTCATAGGGGGGAGGGTTTTGGACATTGGGGATTGCTTTTAATATATGCTTTTCACATGGTTTTTCTTTAGACCTTGCCTAGCTCGTGCTGCACTCAGCATCTCTAGTAAAAGTACCTTTTCTCTAACACCTATGGAGTCAAGGGTCATTCTTTGTTAGGGAGCAGGCTGTGGCCAATCTGACAGTTATACTCTTCAGTAACTGAATGTGACTGACACTTGTCAGAATATTTTGCTTAGAAACTCAAGACCAACAACCAGATTCTGTGGATTTCAGCAGAGTATGCTCTCAACAACTATTCTGTAGTGGGTTTCAGTAGGCAAGAAACAGACCAGCATAGTTACAACATCATTTATTGATTCAAAGTAGAACTAGAGAACTGCAGGCAATTGCCTTTATAGTCTGAGCCCACAGGGCTTTAACCAATCACAATACTTGAAAAAGCCCGCCCAAATATAAATATTCAAAGTTTCCCTCCAAAACAGTTGGATCTCCGGGAGAGGTATAAACCAGTTGTTTATTGTTAAAAAGATATTTAAAAACAATAAAAAACAACTATTAACAATCTTAAAAGAAACAACTTAGCTTTCGCTGGTCCCCTGCCAGCGTCCTCAGAGTAAAGCTTAGGGGGTTGGGAGATTCTTTTTATACACCTTGCTGGCCTAACTGCTTACTCATTGCCCGTGTGATAGGGCCATCCTTCCTGGCTAACCATAATTGCCTTGGTTGTCCCGCCTTCTCTTTTTTGCACTCCAATTCCACCCCTTTCCCCCCTCTCATCCTTGTCAATCTCCTCCCTCCCAGCACCATTGCTGCCGGTGTGCTCTCTAACCGCTCCCTCCTGCTCATTCCAGGCTGCGCATTCAGATCCAGTGTTCCAAAAGGCTTGTCATCAGCACTCCCTTCCTTTCTAGCCCGTTGGTCTACACGCTGTTCCTGCCTTCTGTCATCCATTCCTGTCAGTCTTTTTTTCTCTGATTTCCCTCCACCCCCGGGTGTGCGCATGCTCCATCATGCCTCATCCTTCTGCTCCGTCTGCCCACGACTGGTGGGGATGCCTATCGGCTTGCTCTTAGGCTCAGCCCCTCTCATCCTTGTTAGCCTTATCTCCCCCAATTTCCTTTCACACCTGGCTGTGCGTGCGCACAATCGTGTCCCGTCTCTCTGCCCCGTCTGCCTACGGTCAGTTGGATTATCCGCCACTCCTCTTTAAGTCCAAACTCCCCCCCTTTTTCACCCCTTTCCCCCTCCTTCCCCCTCTTGGCTAATCCTATCTTTTTTGGTATCCCTGTCCTATGTATTTTGGGTCGTACGGTCAGGTCCGGCATTCCTAATGCCCCCTCATTGTCACCTCCCCCCTGCTGACACTGATCCGAAAGCACCTCCAGCTTTCCACGCTCCGTCCTTACCAACCCTGTTGCTTCCAATTCCCCCTGACGCATCCTACAACCCCACCCCATCTGTCCGTGGTCAGCTGGTCTGCTCGCTAATCCACCCCCAGATTCATCCCTTCTCCTCCTAGTTGCCCCTATCCTTCCTGACGTTGCCGTCAGAGGTGTGCCCCTCACTTGCCCTCCCTCTCCCTCAGTTGTCACCCTAGACCGCGCCCCTGGATCCAGCAACATCGACCATTCCCCATGCTCACTTCCTCCCTTCTTTTCACCCCATCCATCCATCCGTGGTTCCAATATTTCACTATCCATCCCTATCATCTCTATTCCCTCCAAATCCTTTCTTTGCCTAGCCATGCGATGACTGCCTTCCCCGGTTCTGGTTCTGCCTCTGGCAAGCGCCATCCGCATCCTGACTTGCTCCTCGTGTGTTTTTAATGTCTGGTATGCTGGGGGCAATTCTATGCAGCGATTGATCGAGTCCATGTTGGAGAGCCAGACCTCCTTCAGCAGGCGTCCTCCTTTGGAGCATCTTGGGCGATGGCTTCTGCTCCCTTGAAATCGAATGAGTGCCCATTGTTAACCATATGCATCCATATTTGGGAATACTGCTCCTGCCTTCTGATGGCTGATCTGTGTTCATGTATTCTGGTCTTTATCCGTTTGGCCGTCTCCCCCGTATAGTTACATTGGCAATCCTTGCAGTGTACCCTGTATACAACCGATGACTTTTCTTCCTTTGGTAGTGGTTCCTTGGGACGCATCGCTTTCATCCGAAGTGTTTGGTCAGGTCAGTGAGCCACTTTGATGTTATAAGACGCTAATATGCGCGCTGTTGTCTCTGATACTCCCTGGACATAAGGTATCGTTGTCCAGGATGTTGTCCCTGGGTCATCCGGTGCCCTGCGGGGTTTTTGGCATTTGCTGTATCTTCGGGTGAAGCTGGTTGTGTAGCCGTTCCACCTACACACCTGATGGAGGCGGGCACGTTCCACTTTCTTGGCCTTTTTAGAGTTACAGTGCGTGTCTATGCGTGCAAATAACGTCCGAACGCATGCGATCTTATGGGCTGCTGGATGGTTACTTGTGTAATGCAGCATCCTATCGGTGTGAGTTGCTTTCCTATATACCGTCGTATGGAGGGCACCATTGGTTTGGCATGTGACCAACACATCCAGGAAGGCCAAACTGCCATTGGCTTCCTCCTCCGCCATGAATTGTATGTCCGGGAATATTGCATTCAATCTTTCCATAAAGGCAGTTTTTTTCATTCGTTTGATAATGGCGAATGTGTCATCTACATATCTGGCCCAAAATTCTGGTTGGTAATCAGCCATTGCCTTAGCCTCCAGGCACTGTAGGACCGTCTCAGCGATGACCCCCAAAATGGGAGATCCCATCGGCGTGCCCTTAATCTGCTCATATATTGTGTCCTGGAACGTGAAGTGTGATTTCAGACATAATTGTAATAACTTGACAACCTCCTCCATCCTAAGGGAACTCTGACTTTGCAATCCCTTTAGTTGTAATAAATCCTTTATTGTTGAGACAGCCAGTTCTTGTGGGATGGATGTGAATAGTGATGTCACATCAAATGAGACCATAGTCTCATCGTCCTGTATCCTCACCGCTTTAAGCATCTGTAGAAACTCCTGCAAGGATTTTACTGTGGTTGCACTATCCTCCACCAGATGTTGCAGCTGCCGACTTAGCCATCTAGCCAAGCCAAACATGGGTGTGCCCCTAAATGCCACGATGGGCCTTAATGGGGTCCCCACTTTGTGTATTTTTGGCAAGCCGTAAAACCTCGCCATTGCAGAGTCTCTTGGCCGTACGGCCCTCAGATTTTCTTCACTCATTCCTCCACATTGGCGTTGTTTATGGCTTATAAGTAGCCCCGTGACCCGCTGCCTTATAGAGTTCTTCTCTGCATCACTGGTAACTATGCCTTGTATTGCGGGTTCCATGGCTGCGATGAAATCAATGGGTTGGGCATCCCTCAAATTGAGGCTCGTATCCCATTGTAAGAGCGTATCCCATTGACAAGGATGAGAGGGGGGAAAGGTGTGAAATTGGAGGGCAAAAAAGAGAAGGCGGGACAACCAGGGCAATTACGGTTAGCCAGGAAGGATGGCCCTATCACATGGGCAATGAGTAAGCAGTTAGGCCAACAAGGTGTATAAAAAGAATCTCCCAACCCCCTAAGCTTTACTCTGAGGACACTGGCAGGGGACCAGTGAAAGCTAAGTTGTTTCTTTTAAGATTGTAAATAGTTGTTTTTATTGTTTTTAAATATCTTTTTAACAATAAACAACTGGTTTATACCTCTCCCGGAGATTGAAGGCTGTATATATATATATTTCAAAATTTGGATTGCTAACAAAGAATTAAGGGAGAACTGGAATAGCCATTTCAAACTTTTTAGTTCTTTTCAACCAGACATACCCTTCTGAGATTCGAACCTGGGCTGTCTGCATGTTAAGCAGATGTATTAACCTCTAGATAATATATATAATATATATATCTTAAAAACAGTATTAAAAATAGACAAATGATTCCTGGGTACATTCATGACGAAAATAAAAAGAGAGTGAACACCAGGAAGAATTAAAAACTACAAAAGTTTTAATAAATCAGAGTCCAAGCTTTATTGGAGCAGGAGCAGTCACCCAGGAGCAGTCACACACTCTCGTACAGCCGTCTTACGGACGAGCGTAGCGTTTCCGGCAGAAAGAAAGAAAGGGGGAGACGGGGGAGACGGGAGAAGCTGTTCAGAGAGAGGGGAGGGGGAAGGGTTGATTCCTGCAAACGAATGTGATGTCTCCCATGGGGGAAGGAGGAGAGGGAGAGCAATTCCATCCCGCCCTAGGGGCAGTCACACGTTCCCAGGCAGCTGCCTCACAGACGAGCGTAGTGTTCTTGACAGAAAGAAAGAAGGGGGAGACGGGAGGTACAGGGGAGGCCGTTTGGAGAGAGGGGAGGGGGAAAGATCGATTGGATAGAGGGTTGAGACTGCAGAGTAAGGTGGGGGGCGATGCGGGGGCAAGCACATGCCCCTGGATAATCAATGGTGGTAACGGAGAGGAGGTGGCGACACCAACGATCAAGGATCGTGGCCACACGCGTGCCGGATATGGGAAGAGAGAGAAGCAAGGGAGAGTACCGGACAGCAAGGTCCGAGAACGCGGATCCATTTCCAACAGGGTAGGACGAGGGGATGAGGCAGGAGCACAGGAAAGAAGGAGGAGAGAGGGGGAGGGAAAAGTGAGTGACAAGGCGCATGAGGGGAAGAGTAGCGGAGGCAGGTTTGGTAATAGTATGGAGACAGGGTTGAGGCAGGAATACAGGAAAAAAGGAGGAGAGAGGGGAAGGGAAAAGTGAGTGACAAGGCGCATGAGGAGAAGAGTAGCAGAGGCAGGTTTGATAATATGGAGACGGTTGTCAGAACATCGATTGGCCGACAGAACCCCATGACAACATCCGTGGGTCGGGTGCAAAAATAGCTTGGCCATAAATAAGCGCTCCCACTAGCCTGCATAGATCCCTGATGATGCCGGCAGTTGCCGGTGAAAGCTTGGACTCTAATTTATTAAAACTTTTGTAGTTTTTAATTCTTCCTGGTGTTCACTCTCTTTTTATTTTTGTCATATATATATATATATATATATATATATATATATATATATATATATATATATATATATATATATATATATATATATATATATATATATATATATATATATATATATATATATATATATATATATATATATATGACGATCAGAACCCTGAGGATAGAGGAGGATGAGATGATGATTTCCTTCGATGTGGTCTTTCTCTTCACCTCTATCCCTCAAGAGTTAGCTATCACGGTTATAAAAGAGCTCCTCCTTGATAAGGAACCCGAACAGAAGCAGGACTCCCTCCGCCCGGGAGACCTGGTGGACCTTCTAGAGATCTGCCTAAAGACGTACTTCACGTTTCAGGGTGTTACGTACGAACAGACCAGAGGTACCCCCATGGGATCACCCATCTCCAGCATCATAGCGGAGGCTGTACTGCAGCGATTAGAGCAGGTGGCGATGGCCCAGTACTGCCCTAAGTTCTGGGCCCGCTATGTTGATGACACCTTTGCTGTCATCAAGAGGGACCGGAAGGCTGACTTTGTGGAGGTGCTCAACTCAGTTTATGCGGACATACAGTTTACGTATGAGGAAGAACAGCAGGGAGAACTGGCATTCCTAGACGTTCTGGTCCGTCGCCGGGTAGATGGAATCCTCCAGACCAAGGTGTACCGCAAACCGACGCACACCGATAGGATGTTGCACTTCGATAGCAATCATCCTATGGCCCACAAGGTCAGCTGCATCAGGACCCTCTTCAAGAGAATAAACTCCCACTGCAGCACGGCCAAAGCTAGGGCGGAGGAGAGGAGACACCTTTTCCAGGTGTGTAAACGTAACGGGTACCCCTTTGAGTTTGTCAGGAGACACTGCGCCCCTTCCAGACCCCCGTCCAGACACCCGGGCAGCCAACGGCCCGAAGGATTGCCCCCCCAGATGACCCGGGTCACCCTTCCCTATATTAGTAATGTCTGAGGCGACGGCTAGACTGTTGGCCCCGTATGGAGTTAGGGTAGCCCACAAACCCTGCTGCACGCTACGGTCTGGCATCATGAGGCCCAAGGACCCACTCCCCACAGCAGAGAAGTCAGGCATTGTGTACAAAATCAAGTGCAACGAGTGCTCTGCTAATTACGTGGGAGAGACTTCGAAAAGAATTAGAACAAGGGTCCATGAGCATAGGCTTGCTATAAGGAGGGGAGAGCCATACTCCCAACTATGGGTGCATATGATGGAGATCGGCCATAGATTTGACCTGGATGATGTGCAGGTGATCGCTGGCGACAGCACCAAGGGCGGTAGACTTCTAAAGGAGGCCTGGCTGTCAGGGGAACATTCCATCAACAGACATGTGGATCTGTGCCAGGCACACTTGGCGTTAAGGACATGGTGCACCCATACCCGTACCCGTACCCGTACCCGTACCCATACCCGTACCCGTACCCGTAGACCTCGGGGTAAACGAGAAGAGGAGGAGGAGGGGAACCCCCAACACCCCCGGATCAACACCTGGAACAGTGGCGAGACAGATGCCCGCTTAGGTGGACGTCCCACCGGTAGAGAACGACAGAGGAAGACAGAGACGTGGGAAGATGACCCCGGGGGCTTGAGAACCCCCCTGGAGGGGTTGGAGCCTCCGGCGCACCTGAAAACACAGGGAGGGAAGGATGGACAACCCCAAGCAGCCGCCCCGCAAATGGGTGTGGCATCGCCCGTAGGTGGAGGAGGAGAGGAGGAGCGGTGGGGGCCGTCATGCGCCTCCACGCGGCTGCCTTGCGGAGGAAATAAAGAGTTACGACTGAGGGGAAAGGAGAGACAGAGGGCGTGAGAAGGACGCTTCGACAGGAGTGGGGGGGAACGATCAGGCAGAGGGGCAGCAGCGACCACTAAGTGGCACGGAGGGTAATACGGACAGAAGGAAGGAGGAGGAGGCTAAGAACAGGGGAAAAGGAAAGTGTTATTGCCCCAATCCAGGGGGGATCACCCACTCCCGTGTGACTGGCCTGTGGGTGTACCAGGCACCTTCTATGGGGAGGAGGAGGGGGGAGTCCAAGGGTATGGGAGAACAGGAGAAAGACCGCGTAGAGGATGAGGCACGGGCGCAGGAGAAGGGGGAGGGCAGCGCAAACGGTGTAGTGACGGGCACACACCCCCGGCCAATCGATGGGGGGGAAAGAAGAGAGCCCATGCCAGCCTCCCCGCGAGAGAATGAAAGGGTTCTGACTGAGGTTAGAGGAGGATTGGAGGGTGTGGGAAGAATGTTCTGACAGGAGGGGGGGATCAGGCAGGTAGGGGACGGTATCCAATGGATAGAACGAGAGGTAGGGTGGACAGAAGGAAGGAGGGGGAAGTTATGAGTAGGGGGGAGTAGAACAACATTGCCCCATTTCAAGGGCGTTTACCTGCTCCCGTGCGTTTGCCGCACGGGCGTGCTAGGTGACTCCGGTGGGGAGAATGAGGAGGGAGGTTAATAGTGTGGGAGAGGAGGAGAAGGATTGGATGGAGGAGGAGGTATGGTTGCAGGATGAGGGGGGGAGTGGCGCACATAGCGCGATCGCACGAGTGTGTCCCCAGCTGTCGGGTAGGGGGGGAGTGAGCTAAGGCTGACCCCCCTGCGGGGGGATGAAGATATGTGGACTGAGGGAAAGAGAGAGATAGAGATGGTGAGAAAGACGCCCTGGCAGGAGGGGGAAATGAAAGATCAGGCAGATAGGGCACGACGGCCACCAGGTAGGATGGGGGGCGGTCTGGACAGCAGGGAGGAGAGTACGGGAAGGGGGGCAGGAGTACAACATTGTCCCATTTTAGGGGCGATCACCCATTCCCACGTGGCTGCCCTACGGATGGTCCAAACCCAGGTGGAGTGTGAGAGAGGGGGGGTTAAGGGCACGAGAGGGAAGGGGGAAGATCTAAGGAAGAGAGAGACACGGCGGCATGATGAGGGGGAGAGTAGCGCAAACGGCGCGAATGTATGTGTGAGTGAGAGAGGGGGGGTGAAGGGTACGAGAGGGAAGGGGGAAGATCTAAGGAAGAGAGAGGCACGGCTGCAGGATGAGGGGGAGAGCAGCACAAACGACGCGAATGTATGCGTGTGTCCCCGGTTGACTGATAGGGGAGAGGAGAGTGAGCTAGGGCCGACCCCCCAGCGGGGGGATGGAGGAATGTGGATTGAGGGGAGGGAGAGATAGAGATGGTGGGAAAGACGTCTTGGCAGGAGGGGGGGAAGAAAGATCAGGCAGGTAGGGCACGGCGGCCACCAGACAGGATGGGGGGTGGGGTGGACAGTAGGAAGGGGGAGGAGGTTATGGAAAGAGAAGCAGAAGTACAGCATCGTCCCCTCGTAGGGGCGATCACCCGTTCCCGCGCGGCTGCTCTACAGACGTGCCAAACCCCGGTGGAGGGAGAGAGAGAGGGTGTGGGGGTCTAGGGTATGAGAGGGAAAAGGGGGAAGACTGAAGAAAGGGAGAGGCATGTCTACAGGATAAGAAACAGGCAGGAAGGAGGAGAGTGGGTGTGGGGGGAAGCGATGGTGTAGAAATAGGCACGGCTCGGGTAGATCAGCTGAACTGAGTGAGAACGGAGTTAGAACGGCGATTGGCTATTGGAGCGTCACGACAGCACCTATGGGCCGGGTGCAAAGGTGGCCGGAATATAAGAAGCGCCCTCCCATTGACTGACATGGATCCCTGAAGATGCCGGCAGAAAGCCGGCGAAAGCTTGGATCACTATTTATTAAAACTTTTAAAACTTTTTAAAGGTTTTGTTTTTCCTGGTGCTCATTTACGTTCATATGCTTTTACCATATATACATGTATGTATGGTATAACTTCCCAGGTTCGAATCCCATAAAGGGTATGGCTAACTGATGAAGGCAAAAAAGCCAGAAATGGTCCATCTTAGTCTCCCAATTTAATTCTTTACTCTTTGTCAGAAAAAGAAATTTGGATATAAAAATATTTCGCAGTTGCGACTTGAGCCTGCTCTATGCCCCTAGTTGGGGGCAGCAAGGCAAGAGATATTGTAAAAAGAGTAAAACTGCAGTATGGCAGTTGAAAATGTCAAGGTGTTCACAATCAGACCGATCTGTCTGAACTCCCTATAATTACTCCCTTGACTCTGCTGGCAAAGAGGGGAAGAGAACCTGTGGCTTAGTGGCTAAATCACTGCCTAGTATGTATAACTTCCCAGGTTCGAATCCCATAAAGGGTATGGCTAACTGATGAAGGCAAAAAAGCCAGAAATGCAGCTCAATCTAGAGCTGATTCGAATCTCAGAAGGGTATGTCTGGCTGATGAGAGCTAATCAGCTCGAATAGCTATCCCAGTCCCCCTTAATTCTTTGTTAGCAATCCAAAAATTTAGGAAACACAAATGATGTCGCAGTAGTGACTGCTGCCTGTGGATGGCTCTAGATTGAGCTGATACAGGCAAAAGATTTCTTCCTCCCATACTTGGGCCGACAGGGTACATCAAAAAAACACTCAAGATATATATATATATATATATACACACACACACACACACATATATAATCAATACATAACACCCCTTCCCCCTAGGATAGTTATCATCCTCTGTCTGTTCAATATTCATAGTCTTTGAGATAGGCTGGGGGCCCATGGATCCTGGTGGACTGCCGCAGTGTTATTGGAGAGTCCTGTTCAAGTGGAGTATTATCCATCTCCAGTTGAACAGACTCGTGGTGGCTGTTTAGGTTGCCCATGAGTGGCGGTGGCTCTATGGCCCTTCATGCCTCTGTTTCCCTAGAGGCAGACACAGGTGGTATAGGCAAACTCGGGGGAAAACAGTTCTCTTGTGTGTCTGATAAAACCTTGGGATCCTCACCCAGGACTGGCCCGGCCTGCTGATGCTGTAACTGATTAATATGGCATCTGACCATGTGATCATTTTCCAGAATAACCTCGTATGACAAGGGCCCCATTATCTTAGTCATCCTAGCTGCCACCCAAGGTGCCCCACTTCCATAGTTCCTGGCCCAGACCAATTCACCCAGCTGTAAGTTCCTGGGGGGCTTTGGTTGAGCCGTCTCTGCCACTACTCTGTCTGGGTGAAGTCGGTCGAGCTTCATAGTGAGCCGGCGGCCCTACCTCAGCTCCACTGGGCTGCAACCTGTTCCTGTACTGGGAGTTGTGTGTTGACACAGGAGGAAGTTCGCCAGGTGGTGATTCCAGTCCCCAGTCATCATCCGCTTGAGCATCTCCTTTGTGGTCCTGACCATTCGTTCGGCCTGACCGTTGGTCATGGGGTGGAATGGAGCAGATGTTACGTGCCAAATCATGTCAGGGTTGAGGAAAGATTTAAACTCTCCTGCCATGAATTGTGCCCCATTGTCGGACACGATTACATCTGGCAGATCATGTATGGCGAACAGCCGGTGCAACTCTTGGATGACCCTGGCTGTTGTCATCAATGAGACCGGTGCCACTTCCAACCACTTGGAATAACTGTCTACTACAATTAAGAACACCTGCCCTTGGAAGGGGCCCGCAAAGTCAATGTGCACGCGAGACCATGGGGCGTGCGTGGTCTCCCAGCGGTGCACTGGTGTTTGTGGCATCACCGGTTGGGTTTCTTGGCAGGCCTGGCAACTCCTTACTTGATTCTCAATGTCCTTGTCCAGACCTGGCCACCATAAGTAGCTCCTGGCTAGAGCCTTCATTCAAACAATTCCTGGGTGCCCCTCATGTAAGGAATCCAGCACCCTGGAGCGAAGACTGGGTGGAATGATGACCCTGCTGCCCCACAGCACACATCCCTTGTGGGCCGACAGTTCATTTTTCCAAGAAACGTAGTGATGGAACTCAGTTGAGAATGTGGCTAAGTGTTCTGTCTGTGGTGGTTTCAGCTGCAACGTCCCCTGCAAGTAGGGGTGCTTCAAACAGGTCCTGTATCGCCAGGTTACGACAAGCTGGGGCTGAGTCTGGATCAGTCTGTGGTAGAGGCAGTCGGCTGAGAGCATCAGTGTGGCCCATTTCCTTACCCAGCTTGTGGACTAGCCGGTACGAGTATGCAGCCATGAAAATGGACCATCGTAGCATTCGTGGTGACAGGATCTGCGGTGTCTGTTTGTCTGCTGTGAAGAGACCAAGCAGAGATCTGTAAAGATGGTGAAGTCGTGGAACTTCTTAATGCCAGCCACTATGGCGAGGACTTCCTTGTCTATCTGGGCATAGTTCCTTTCAGCCAATGATAATGTTTTAGAATAGTATGCGATGGGGGCCTCTTGACTATCTGGCATCCTGTGGCTTAGTACTGCCCCAATGCCATATGGCGAAGTGTCACAGGCTAGTGTTACTGGTAGGTTTTCATTGAAATGAACTAGGACAGAGTCCGAGGATAGCAATTAATTTACCGCCTTGAACGCATTTTCTTGGGTGCTCGACCAGACCCAGGGTGTTTTTTGTCCAGTAGGTGGTGTAGCAGTTCTGCCAGGGCAGCCTTATGTGGTAAGAATGAGTGGTAAAAATTGAGCAAGCCCAGGAATGCTTGTAGCTCCCCCTTGGATTTTGGTGTGGGGGTTTGCTGAATTGCCTTTAGCTTTGCTTCAGTTGGGTGGATTCTGGCAGCATTGATGCGGAAACCCAGGAATTCTGTGGATTCCATGCCAATCTGGCACTTTTCCTTTTAGGCCTGCCTCGCAGAAACATTGGAGTACTGCATGGAGACATTCCGTCAGGACTGCTGCTGATTCATCAAAATACGGGCAGACACCGGGAATGTTCTTCAGTGTTCGTTCCATAATACTTTCGAACAACCCTGGTGCTACGCTTACCCCAAACTGCAACCAGCGCACTCGGAATGCACGTCTGTCTGTGACGATTGTTTGTGCTTCTGCGGTAGCGTTGTCTACCTGTAGCTGCTGGCAGGCCTGGGCGAGGTCTAACTTAGCAAAGATTCGGCCTCCCTGGAGTGAGGCGAGGATGTGGCTCACTACTGGTACAGGGTAAGCATACTGCTGTAGTATCTTGTTTATGGTGCACTTGTAGTCTGCGCAGATGCGAACGACCCCGTTAGGCTTAACTGGGGTCACTATTGGAGTCTCCCGCTGGCTACAGTCCAAAGATCGGAGCACTCCCTGCTGTACCAGATTGTCTAGTTCCGCATCAATTTTAGGCTTCAATGCAAAGGGAACCCTGTGCAGTTTTAATCAGATTGGAGTTATTGCTGGATCGAGGTTGAGTGAAATGGATGCCCCTTTGTATTGTCAGCTCTGTGCTGAATACATCAGCATATTGTTGGCATACTGCTGCTAGATCAGCTATTTATGTTCGATGGATGCCCGTCACCCTGATGCCCAGGACCTCAAACCAGTCCAGTCCTATGAGGCTGGTGCGTGGTCCCTCTATGACTGTACTCTAATGGTAGCTTCCCCCCTCACGGGAAGATGGCAATTCTGGAAGTCCGTTAGCACTAAGCTCAATCATTTGGGCGGGAACCCACCATCGGCTATGTTTGCAAATGTGGTCAAAAGTCCTAGAGGAGATAATGGACAGGGCCGATCCAATATCTAGCTCCATGGAGCATGGGACCTCTTGCAGTCTTAGTTGGAGTCTTATCTTTTTTTTTGATGGAACATTGGGCCCCTGTGCATTGGATACTATGCCTTCCCGAGCAGTATTCAACACTGTTCTGTCCTGGGGGCCATTTCCCCTTGTACTGCTGTGTCGCAGGTTTCGTTTCCCACTGATGACCTCTGCAAAGTCTGACAATGTGCTCTTGCTTTCCACAGGGATGGCATACTGCTGTGCGGAATCTGCACTCTGCTTTTTCATGCTGTCCCCCACAGCTTACGCAGCTCTGTGGGGAAGTTGCTTGCTCCGTGGAACGTGACCATCTGGATGGCTCTTTCCACAAACAATCGATTTCTTCACTCTCACTGGCCTCCCCCGATCCTTCTGCAGTCTCTTGGTGGATCGCTGTGGGGCTGGTGTGTGTTTTAGGTGGCCGGAGAGTCTTCATTGCCCCTCCGGCAGCCTCATCCGCCATGACTTCCTTCAATGCATCTTGGAAAGTCAGTTTCTCCATGATGAACAGGCGCTGCTGTAATTCCCTATTATGCAGGCCCTAAACGAGCTTGTCTCTGAGACGGTCTTTCAGGTCAGGGAACTCACATTGGTACGAAGCTTGGTGAAGGGCTGCCATAAACTCTTCTGCAGATTCCCCGGATCTCTGCTTACGTTGCTCAAATGCATGGCGCCAGGCGATTACTGAGAGTTTAGGCTCAAAATGTTCCCTTAATTTTTTCTTGAGGTCTGCATAGGCCACAATCTCTATGCTTGCTAGTGCTATCAGGTTTTCAGCGATATCAAATGTGGCTTGTCCGCAGACACATAGTACGGTTGCTGCCTTCAGGCCATTGTCTATGATCTGGTTAGCCCAGATATAGTTGTCTACCTGGGAGACGTATGAGCTCCACTGTTCCGGATGAGTAATATCGAACTCGTTGAGCCTTCCCACTTTAGCCATTTTGGGAGGCCCCTGTGGTGCTGGTTAATGCCTGTACTGCTGCGATTGGAGCTGTGCTGCACTTAGGAGTCCTGGGGACAGATCCCTCAGGTATGTCTGTGCCTCCAGTGTGTCTTATTGGCAGGCAGGGTGGGGAGCGTGGTCCCACCAGGGCTTTTTACCTCGTCTGACATCCAGTGATTTCAGTGTGCCTCCAGTGTGGCTTACTGGTAGGTGGAGGGTGAGAACTAGGCCTGCCATGGCTCTTTACCCAGCCTATCACCCTGTGATTTCAGTCTCTTCGTTAGCAGCAGCTCTCCCCTCTGCAGCATCCCACCTTCGTCGCCACTAGTAGTGTATTGTGTAGTGGGTTTCAGTAGGCAAGGAGCAGACCAGCATAGTTACAACATCATTTATTGACTCAAATTAGAACTAGAGAACTGCAGGCAATTGCCTGTAATTTATAGTCTGAGCCCACCGGGCCTTAACCAGGGGTAGGCAACCTTGGCTCTTTTATGACTCGTGGACTTCAACTTCCAGAATTCCTGAGCCAGCCAAGCTGGCTCAGGAATTCTGGGAGTTGAAATCCACGAGTCATAAAAGAGCCATGGTTGCCTACCCCTGGCCTTAACCAATCACAATACTTGAAAAAGCCTGCCCAAATATAAATATTCAAAGTTTCCCCCCAAAACAGTTGGAGTTAACAGTCAGGGTCATATAAAGGTTAGTTTCATTTTAGCTTCACAAGCAGTTGTATATATATATATATATATATATATATATATATATATATATATATATATATATATATATATATATATATATAATATGCTAAAAACCGACAATTGATTCCTGGGAGTGTTCATGGTAAAAGCATACGAACGTAAATGAGCACCAGGAAAAAAAAAACCTTTAAAAAGTTTAAAAAGTTTTAATAAATAGTGATCCAAGCTTTCGCCGGCTTTCTGCCGGCATCTTCAGGGATTTTATTTGCACCTGGCCCATAGGTGCTGTCGTGATGCTCCAATGGCCAATCGCCGTTCTAACTCCGTTCTCACTCAGTTCAGCTGATCTACCCGAGCCGTGCCTATTTCTACACCATCGCTTCCCCCCACACCCACTCTCCTCCTTCCTGCCTGTTTCTTATCCTGTAGACATGCCTCTCCCTTTCTTCGGTCTTCCCCCTTTTCCCTCTCATACCCTAGACCCCCACACCCTCTCTCTCTCTCTCCACCGGGGTTTGGCACGTCCGTAGAGCAGCCGCGCGGGAACGGGTGATCGCCCCTACGAGGGGACAATGCTGTACTCCTGCTTCTCTTTCCATAACCTCCTCCCCCTTCCTACTGTCCACCCCACCCCCCATCCTGTCTGGTGGCCACCGTGCCCTACCTGCCTGATCTTTCTTCCCCCCCTCCTGCCAAGACGTCTTTCCCACCATCTCTATCTCTCCCTCCCCTCAATCCACATTCCTCCATCCCCCCGCTGGGGGGTCGGCCCTAGCTCACTCTCCTCTCCCCTATCAGTCAACTGGGGACACACGCATACATTCGCGTCGTTTGTGCTGCTCTCCCCCTCATCCTGCAGCCGTGCCTCTCTCTTCCTACGATCTTCCCCCTTCCCTCTCGTACCCTTCACCCCCCCTCCTCTCTCACTCACACATACATTCGCGCTGTTTGCGCTACTCTCCCCCTCATCCTGCCACCGTGCCTCTCTCTTCCTTAGATCTTCCCCCTTCCCTCTCGTGCCCTTAACCCCCCCTCTCTCACTCTCCACCGGGGTTTGGACCATCCGTAGGGCAGCCGCGCGGGAATGGGTGATCGCCCCTAAAATGGGACGATGTTGTACTCCTGCTCCCCTTCCCGTACTCTCCTCCCTGCTGTCCACACCGCCCCCCATCCTACCTGGTGGCCGTCGTGCCCTATCTGCCTGATCTTTCGTTTCCCCCTCCTGCCAGGGCGTCTTTCTCACCATCTCTATCTCTCTCTTTCCCTCGGTCCACATATCTTCATCCCCCCGCAGGGGGGTCGGCCTTAGCTCACTCCCTTCCCCCCACCCGACAGCTGGGAACACACTCGTGCGATCGCGCTATGTGCGCCACTCCCCCCCTCATCCTGCAACCATACCTCCTCCTTCATCCAATCCTTCTCCTCCTCTCCCACACTATTAACCTCCCTCCTCACTCTCCCCACCGGAGTCACCTGGCACACTCGTGCGGCAAACGCACGGGAGCAGGTAAACGTCCTCGAAATGGGGCGATGTTGTTCTACTCCCCCCTACTCCTAACTTCCCCCTCCTTCCTTCTGTCCACCCTACCTCTCATTCTATCCATTGGATACCGTCCCTACCTGCCTGATCCCCCCCCTCCTGTCGGAACATCCTTCCCACACCCTCCAACCCTCCTCTAACCTCAGTCAGAACCCTTTCATTCTCTCGCGGGGAGGCTGGCATGGGCCGGGTGCAAAGGTGGCCGGAATATAAGAAGCGCCCTCCCATTGACCGACATGGATCCCTGAAGATGCCGGCAGAAAGCCGGCGAAAGCTTGGATCACTATTTATTTAAACTTTTTAAACTTTTTAAAGGTTTTGTTTTTCCTGGTGCTCATTTACGTTCGTATGCTTTTACTATATATATATATATATATATATGTTTTTTTAGGTTTTCACGGGTGTTTATATGTGAGTCTTTGGTCATTCGGGTTTTCTCCCGTGTAAGATTAGAAGTATCATAGCGACGTTTCGATGAAATCACATTCATCATCATCAGGCTTGTGCTTTTAGCTTTGTGCTTCTCAGTGTAATATGAAATGTCTGCTGTTTCTTTCTTTTAACTGCCAGTGGGGTTTGAACTGAGGG
>NW_015387543.1:326314-343706 GCF_001527695.2 Protobothrops mucrosquamatus
ATATATATATATATATATATATATATATATATATATATATATATATATATATATATATATATATATATATATATATATATATTTTCAATATATAACAACAACCATTTTCTAAGTCTTATTTTATCAGCCCAGGGCAAGATTAAGGTCAACTGATGACCAAAGCTCAATCCAACACTGGTGTCCCTCAACAAAAGCAAAATTCTCATGTCATAAAACATAAATAAATGTGAAATCTAGTGACATCTTCAAATCAAACTTTTTATACTTTAGTCAATCACCATTCCAAAAAACAACAATAACACATTTTAACAATCAGAGTAAAGTCAAACGTGATTGATAAGGACAATTATTAAAAAATCAATAAAGTCAGGTGTGGTAGTGAAAGAATCAAGAGCATGACAATTAGGAGAGAAAGCATATGGGCACCCCCTTCTCTTGGTGCCCTAACCACAGATTTATTTTCAGTGGTAGATTCAAATAATTTAACAACCCTAATGATTGTTTTAAGTATAAAAAATGATATACCAAAAGGTAGTTTATTATTTATTATTTCATACTTAAATAAGAACAATAAAAGAGGTACACAAAAGTAGATTATGTTATAAGAAAGAGTTTTAAAATATTAATAAAAATATTAAATAATACCGTCCTAACCACCAAAGTCCCACCACCAAGGAGACAGGTGGTACTGAGCTTCTCTGCCCACAGAGAGGCTTCTGCAGGCTCCACTTCTCCACAGGGAGAAATTTGCAGCTACGAGTCCCTGGAGGGGGCACTTTAGAAGGCTACCACAGCCCTCACCATTATGCTCTACACGCCGTCACCTTGCCTGCAGTTCATTTTGGGCTCCTCAGCACCTTTGGCCAGTGGAGGCTGGAGGATGAAGCTAGAGACCAATCCTGCAAGATTTGGGCCAAGCTTGGAAAGGGCCCTTCTTGCCACTGGAGCTGCCGCTCACCTTCTTCCTCTGCCAACTTTGCCTTCTTGCTAGGCACCAGGCCAGCTTTGGCAGTGCCAATCTTGCCTAGGCTGCCCTGCTGACTGGCAGAGGCCCTGAGGTGTCCTGGCTCCAAGCCGTCTGGGTCAAGGAATGTGTGGGCAAGCTGCTGCCAGGCTCCTCCTGGGTTTCTGTTGTGATTCCGTGCCAGCCTGTGTTCCCAACAGCTGAGTCCGGGGAATCTGAGGAGGAGGTGGAGGAGGCATTTGGAGAGCCATCAGAGTCAGAGGGAGGCTCTGATGAATTACAAGACTCACAATCTGATGAAGAGCCTTGCCCCTCCAATCGTGTTCTGGATGAAACTCAGTTGTGTGGGGAGGATGAGTCAGACTTGGAGGATTCACAGCTGATAGACATGATTGATGCTCATAGACGCAGGCAATTATCCAGAGCAGGTCAGCAGCAGTCAATACGACAACTCCAGGGGAGGAGGAGAAGGCATTGAGAAGTCACGCTTTGGGATTGCTTTATAAAAAGGGAAGGTGTGGGCGGTACTGGTTGCTGAAGGCAATCGTTTGTAAAGAACTTCCAGGGATCATGGTCTGTTTGTTTTACCAGTGAATTTCTTGTTTAACTCTTGCTCTGTTTGCTTTTGTAACCAATTATCTCTTGGAAAAGTATTCTGTTATCTTTGTTTTGGAGAAAAACGTATCAGGACTGTTTTGGAAATAAAAAGAGGTTGTTTTCCCAGCCTACTATTAAAGAGGGGTTTGTTCTTGTGACACAACAAGGATGGACGTAGGCTGGGACAGAACAGTTTCCATAGGTTCTGGATCCAGGCTGCTATGGCGTGGGTGGAGGTGCCTCCTGCTGGGCTGGAGGGAAAAGGATTGCCAGAGGACCCTCCAGATGCTGCAGGCTGGGCACCATTACTTGTAGCTGTGGCCCAGGAACATTTCCTACACTTCCTCCATCCATATCATCCTCTTCCTCCAGCTGCAGGCCTCGAGGCTCATCACATTGATTGCACCACTGCTGCCATTCAGGAATGCAGGCATCAAGGCTCATCGCACTGATCGTGCCGCTGCCACTGCTCATGGCAAGACACCACATGCCTCTTCACACCACTTGTGCTACGCAACAAGCCTCATGGCCTCCTGCAGCAAGCGGTGGCACCAGCACGAGTGGTGCAAAGAGCCACGCAGCGTCTTGCCCCAAGCAGTTGCAGCAGTGCGATCAGTGCAGTGAGCCTTGAGGCCTGCAGTGGAGGAAGAGGACGAGATGGGTGGAGGAAATGTGAAAAATTTTCCTGGGCCGCAGCCGCACCTAGATCTACAAGGAACGGCGCCCAGCCCGCAGCCCACAGTATGAATTGGCTGAATCCCATCACTGCTTATTTTGCTTCATGGTTAATCTAAGTTGAATGACATATCCTATCAGGAGGGAAACAGAAGTATTAAGTCTATACTTTGACAGCCATTTACAGCTCTCTGACTATGGCAAAGAACACCCATTAAGACTGATTGATTTAAGATCCGGCAAACCAGACCTCTATCTTTAGAATCTTGTAGCAGCTTATATTTAATTCTTATTTTTTATTTTGCCAAATAAATTTAGATATATCTTTCTGCCATTGTTTGAAAGTGGAATCTCTAATCAATATTGGTATCTGAAATAAAAATAACATTCTAGGTAGTACATTCTTTTTAATTACTGAAATTCTTCCCATTAATGACAAATCTAATTTTTGCCATCCATTTAAATCCAATTTTATGTCCTTCGATATTTTACTGTAATTATTTTTGTAAAGCTTAGAATTTTCCTCAGTGAGAGTCACCCACAAATACTGTATCTTTTTCACAACTTTACAACCAAAATTCCAATTTTCTCTGTTCTTCCTTCTTTATATCCTTAGTATTATCATCTTTCTTTATTCTTAAACCCGTCATTTCTCCAAACATTTTAATCTTTCTCATAACGTGTTCAATATTCTCTAGTGTTGGTAGTCCTTTTGCTCTGTTATCCTGTCTAATATCTCTGTTTAACAGGTCCAACATTAGAATAAATAATAAAGGGGATAAGGGACACCCCTGTCTTGTTCCCTTCTAGATTTCACTATGATTTGATCTTTCTGGACTATATAGCGTGTATAAAGCCCAATCCAAAATCCATCTTTTCCATGACTTTAAACATAAAGGCCCAGTTCAAGTTGTCAAAAGCTTTTTTCTGCATCCAGAAAGACTTACAACCTGTTTGTCACAATTATATTCAAAATTACTGTTACATTATTGTTTAGTAGTCTTTTAGGTAAGAAACCACACTGGTTTTCATGTATATAATCCTGTAAAACTTTTTTGAGTCTTTCAGCTAAAATAAATATAAAGAATTTGTAGTCATTATTAAGTCGAGAAATTGGCCTGTAGTTCGTTACAGAAGTTAAATCCAGTCTATCTTTGGGTATTAAAGAAATGTAGGCATCCTTCCAAGAGTCTGATATAGGGTTCCCCTGTAAATAGAATTCATTAAGTCCTTCATTGGAAGAAGTAGTTGATCTTCAAAAATTTTATAGAATCTATTCAGTAGGAACTTTGCCTGTTTTAGCTCTTTTAATTGCTTCTAATATTTCAAAAGTTGTTATTGGATTATTCAAAATTTGCTTGTAGTTTTCTGATAGTTCAGAAAGATTTTTAGTTGTTATATACTCCTCCATAGAGTCAAAAGAGATTTCTTGTTCTTTATATAAATTGGTATAATAATTCCAAAAATGTATTTGAATGTTTTTGTTGTCCATAATTCCCCTCTTGAAGCTTGGTTATCATCTTCTTTTCTGTCTGTTTTCTTGGTTTGTAAGCTAACCATTTCCCTGGTTTATTTGCATGTTCAAAAAAATGTTGTTCTGTATATTTAAGTTTCTTTTCAATATCTGAAACAATCAATGAAGAAATTTGTTGTTGCAATAATTTTAGTTGATTAAGTATGTTAAGATTTTCTGGTGAATTCTGGAGTTCCCTTTCTTTCAATTTAATTTCTTGTAGCACATTTTGGATTTTTTCATCCATCTTCCTCTTAATTGCTCTATTGTATTGTATAAAATATCCTCGTATTACAGCCTTACAAGAAAGAAAAATCTTCAGTCCAGTTCCAAGCTGGGAGTAAACAAAATGGAGGCTAAGACACTGGAAATAAAATGGAGGCTGCTTGGGAAAGAAAGTTCTTGTCCATTTAGTTGCCAGAAACTTCAGTGACACAGCATGTTTCTGGGGTGGCTGACAAAATGGAGCTGGGAGTGGGTGGATTTTTATACCTTCTTGGGCTTTGTATTTGTATTTGACCTAAGCTTGAGTCTGCTCTTTTGGTGTTCTAATAGTGGTGGGTTAATCCTATTATGTCCTAAAGGTCATGTTCCTGTCCTTGGAGTCTTGTTTTTCTAATCCCCTCAGCTCCAGCCTTCTCTGGGGCTGGGGCTGAAGGCATTTTACTTATGAATAGGTGGCCCAGTCTTTCTGAATAGGATTGTCAAATCTGCATTTCTACAGAGCTGGTCTGCTGAGTTTCTGCTTGGGGGAGACTGGGGCTAGATTTCTGCCTCTCCTAAGATTTTTCTATTATTCCTTTGGAGAAAATATAATATTCTGTCTTTTTTTTAATATCCCCCAAAATATTTCCTTCTGTGTGTGTGTGTATGTGCTGACTTCCAATACATGTGGGACAATTGAAGGCAATTGAAAACAAGGGTTCATGAACATCAACTAGCAGTTAAACGGCACGACCAAAAATCCCTGATCTCAAACCACATTGATTCATGCTATTAGGCAATCGATTGCACGTTTATGGTGGAAGTATAAAAGAAGAATAGCTGATAAAGTGCCACTTTGGTTATTACCTCATGAAGCACTATATAGAACAGAGATGATTTCAGAATTTAAATGGATGACATATCAAGACTTATTGATATTTGAAAAAGAGGGATTTAACTGAAAGGTGCTTTTTCAAGAGGCAGCTGGACTTGTTTTTCTTTGAAGATGTTTCATTTCTCATCCAAGAAGCTTCTTGGTTCTGAATTACTGGATTATTGAGAATCTCCATAGACAAGAAGGATTTAAGATAAAGGCAAGAGAACAACTAGTAAGTGAAGGATTTGCTTGTAATTGGTTTAATTATTATAGAATTTTTGAAAGATTTAAATTTGATAAAAAAAGTTTTGTTTTCATGTTGGGATATGAAGGCCAGGTAGCTGTAGCATGGTTAGGCCCATGGTCACCATGTGAACCAGGAGCCTAAGCAATGAAAGAAGCATTAAGGTTTATATGCTGTTGGCACGTGAGTAACTAGAGATGCATGAAAGCAAGTAGGGAAAAAGCACAACAATAGGCTATGCATAGAAGAACAACATAACCCAATATAAGCAACCCCACCCTATGCAGCAAAAGTTAACCAATCATAGGCAAAGAAGCTATGTAACTGTATGTAACCAATTGCANATATAATAACATGTACTAACTTCCTACACATGTAACCAATTATGTATTGACACCTGCTCACTTCCTCATATATGTTGCCAAATAAAAGGTTAGCTCAGAACACGCCCTGGGCTCACTCGCCTTGAGGAAAACCTGCGTGTTGTCTTCACTTATTCACGAGTGGCCCACCCTAATGTGGCAAGGCAAAACGCCACATTTTGGTGACCCCGTGATTTCTGCGGAAAACGTCTCGGACCGCCCATACCCACTCGCCTGAGGGAGGCTGCGCATTCGTCCCGTCTGAAACACGACTGGATACTCGTGAGTATGGGAGGAAAGCGCTCTCAACAACAGGTGGCCCACTTGAAGGAACTGAGGGAACTAACCGAATCTTCCAAAAAATTTGCTTCAAACGAGGGTAAATCACTCCCTTGATTGAAAAGCAATGATTTAATTGGCCTTCTGACATACATTTGGCAACACTTTCCATCGTACCCAGAAAAGGGGAGTTTTAAATTAAGTACATGGACCAAATTAGGAGAATGTCTCCACTCGGCTCCTAAAGCCCCGATGCACGTTTTAACCACATGGCGTGCGGTCATGGAATGTCTCATGATTCATCATAAATTTGATAAACAAACACCAATGGATTCTGCGCCTCCTCCATATGAATCCACAAAACAGGATCAGGCAAACTTATATCCTGTTTTGCAACACTCTGATAAGGCCTCCGCTCCCACCTCACCCACCTGCTCTGCTCCATCTGGTCTGTTTTCAGCCGGAGGACATGTCATAAGAGCCATGATAGAAGCACGAAGCAGAGGAGAGCTGAACGGTGATGAGCTAGAAGCCTGTGCAGCATTTCCGGTATATTTCGTTCTCCCAGCAAATGCTGCGGCTGGTGCAGATGGAGCTGCACCAGCAGCTGTTCCTGTTTATAATCCTTTGAACTTTAAACTAATAAAGGAACTGAAATCAGCTGTTTCTACTTATGGCTTGCAAGCTCGCTATACGCAAGGGGTTTTGTTTTCTTTAACTTCAGCTACTAGGGAAATGCTATTAGCTGATTGGCAAGCGCTTTTTAACATGTTATTAACACCGGCGCAATATGTCATTTGGTGGTCAGAATATCAGAAACAGGCTGAAATTGCTATCGCTGCAGGATTACCCAACGATAGGGTGACCAGAGACCACATTTTGGGCTCTGGAACCCTTAATACAATAGCAAATAAAACACAATCTGATAGAGCAGCTTTTGGAGTTATTAGCAAGTGTGCTTTGGCTGCAATAAAAAAGGTAGATGATTCTTCTACAGCCCAGAATCAAACATTTTCAAAAATCATCCAACAGGCGACTGAAAATTATGCAGATTTTGTAAGCCGCCTCCAATTGAAATTAGAGAGACAAATTGATAATGCAGCAGCCCGAGAAGAATTGCTGTTAAAATTAGCCTATAAAAATGCAAATCAGGACTGTCAAAAAATCCTGCAACCCATTGCTAATCACCCTAACGTCACGCTGGCAGATTTCCTTCAAGCTTGCCGTATCGTAGGAACCACAAGCCACAAAATGGAAGCTTTAGCTATAGCTTTGCAAAACAACAACCTGTTTCCTGTTTCTTCTTCCTCTCCACCTATGCCTCACCCAACCGGAAATTGCTTTAATTTTCACAAAATGGAAGCTTTGCAAAACAACAACCCGTTTCTTCTTCCTCTGCACCAGCACCATGCTCGGCCGGAAATTGCTTTAACTGTGGCAAACCCGGCCATTTTAAATCACAATGTAGAGCCCCCGGGGGGGAGGATACAAAGGACAATTTGGCCAGTCATCAAAACCAAAGACAATCTGCCCAAAATGCAAGAGGGGATTTCACTGGTCTAATCAGTGCCGTTCTTCTCCTCCACAAACAAATTCCTTTCCTCCACAAAACAACCAATGGAGCAATTCGGGAAACTAATTTTGGGGCATTCGGCTAGCCCCTCACAAAAGGTCGAAGAAATAGATGACAAAGTCCTCTCTCATTCCTTTGAAATGGTAGCAGATGAAACTGTCACCTATGCTTTGCCTGCCCATGTTTATCATCTTTTCATTTCCCCACGACTCAAGCTTACCTTGCCTCCAGCATTGCCTGTGTTAATTTTTCCAAATCTTGATCTGACATCTCAAGGAGTACTCGCTGCACCCTTCCTGCATACTTCTTCCTCTTTTTCGGATCTTGCTTTAGCTATTATGATTAATTCTCCCATAACTGTCACCAAAGGGGATGTGGTCGCCACAATGATTGTTTTGGAGACAGCTTCTGACACATTGGCACTAGAACAAACTGTTCGTGGCAACCGTCCCATTGCAGAGTTTAAACTCAATGGCCGTTCTTTTTCCGGTCTTTTAGACACTGGAGCAGATGTCTCAGTAATCCGATCAGCAGAATGGCCCTCCCAGTGGCCCACTGACGCCGCCCCATCCGTCAGAGGAGTAGGCGGGACCCAAACAGCTTGAGTAAGCTCAAACTGGATTGCTGTCACCTCTGATTCCAGTGCTGTGACTGCTTTTGTAAAACCTGTGGTCTTGCCTTTGCACATTAATCTGTGGGGACGAGATTTAATGTCTCAGTTCCAAGCCAAACTTTCTTTGCAATGAATCCTTCCTCTTTTGTCCTGCGTTTAGAACTAAAGCACCAGACGCCAGTCTGGGTAGACCAATGGCCACTGCCTATTGAAAAATTAACAGCACTAAAAGCATTGATTAAAGAACAATTAGAAAAAGGACATATAGAACCATCACTGAGTGCTTATAACACTCCAGTGTTTGTCATAAAAAAAGAAATCAGGCAAATGGCGCGTACTTTCTGATCTCAGAGCCATCAATAACATTATTCAACCCATGGGGGCGCTGCAGTGCGGACTTCCAAACCCAAATTTGATTCCTCAAAACTATGACATGATGGTAATTGATTTGAAAGATTGTTTTTTCTCAATTCCTCTACACCAAAAGGACAGACATATTTTTGCATTCACAGTCCCTGAGTTTAACAATGCTCAGCCCACTGCCCGCTATCAGTGGAAAGTTTTACCCCAAGGAATGCTCAACAGCCCCACCATGTGTCAGTATTATGTATCCCATGTTTTACAACCATATCGTCTCCAGTTTCCATCTTTTATTGTTTACCACTATATGGACGACATCTTAGTTGCAGCCCCTGGACCAAAAGGTACAGTATACAAAACATTGCCTAACCTCCAATTTATTTTACAGCAGGGAGGTTTATGCATAGCACCAGATAAAGTACAAGCCACACCTCCTTTCCAATATTTAGGGCACAAGATGCTGTCATCTCATGCTTCCCCCTCCTTACCTTGTGTTCAACTTCCACCCAAGCCTACACTGCTGCAATTGCAACAATATCTCGGATCCATTAATTGGATCCGCCCCTATTTGGGATTATCTACTGCCCAATTGTCACCTTTGTTCACAGCTTTAACCAAAGGTGTGCATCCTGCAGATGCCATAGAATTAGAAAAATCACAATTAGACACAATAGATTTGGTAAATCAAGCCCTTCAACATAAATGGGTGGATCGCATGAAGGAAAACCATCCATTTGCAATCTTAATCATGAACACTTTAACACTACCTACAGGTGCAATCACTCAAGTGACACCTTCGCTGCTAATTTTGGAGTGGATCCATCTTTCTCACACACCTAGAGCCACTCTCACTCAAAAACCAGCTCTATTTGCTCAAATAATAATGAAAGGCCACCAGCGGTCCAAAGCTCTGGCTGGCATTGAACCCTCTATGTTATATGTTCCATGTTCCCTCTCTACTTGGGAAACCTTGTTTGTCAACAGTGAACAACTCCAGTTTGCACTTGCAGACTGGGTTGGCACTGTTTCTTGTCATCCACCCCCGGATCCCCGCTTGCAACTTCTCAAAACTTTACCTTTCGCTTGGCAGTCACCTTTTCAACCTCACCCTATTCCAGATGCCATCACAGTGTTTGCTGATGGCAGTAAAAAATATGGCTCCTGTGCCTGGCAAAAAGAAGGCACTTGGCACACCAAAATCACTCCACCTCAAACCTCAGCCCAAAGAGCTGAGCTCTATGCGTCTCTTTTGGTGTTTCAACAATTTCCTAATCAACCTTTCAACTTAATATTAGACAGCTTATATGTCTCTCAAATAGTTTCTTCTATCTACCAGGCTTACCTTTCTCCTTCTATAGAATCTTCCTTGCTCTCTCTCTTCTTGGCTTTGCAACATCTAATTGACAAGCGCCAACATCCTTTTCATGTGGCACACATTTGAAGTCATCAACCCTTCCCTGGGGCTATCCAAGAAGGGAATGACATTGCTGATTCAGCAGCTGCGGCTGCAACTTCTCAAGCACTCGCTCTCTCTACCCCAACACCTTGGGAAAGTCATTCGTATTTTCACCAGAATAAAAAAGCTCTCATTAAGCAATTTGGCATAACCGCAGGGGAGGCAACTGCTATTTTACAGCAATGCCCCACCTGCAGTAAACAGGCACACTCTATTCCCATGGGAGTCAATCCCAGGGGAACAGAATGTTGTCAAATTTGGCAAATGGATGTTACCCAATATCCTTCCTTTTCCCCCTGGAAGTATATGCATGTATCTATTGATACTTTTTCTGGGTTCATCATGGCAACACCTCAAAGAGGTGAAACCACAAAATATGTCATTAATCATTGCATTTGGACCTTTGCATTGCTGGGACGCCCAAACGAATTAAAAACAGATAATGGTGCTGCATATACCAGTGCTACTTTTGCTACTTTTTGCACCAGATGGGGAATTAGCCATAAATTTGGAATTCCATACAACAGCCAAGGTCAGGCCATGGTGGAAAGGGCTAACCATACGCTCAAAAATGCGCTTGACCGTTATTCTGAAACCAGGGGAAAAGCACCCCCTAGCCTCCCAGCAGTGCAAGACATCCTTAATCTTTGTCTTTATACTTTGAATTTTTTAAATTTAACTGGCACCCCACCTACCTCTGCTGCAGAGAGGCATTTTTCTTCTCCCTCCCTTTCTCTTCCCTGCCCACAGGTTTGGTATTGCCAACTCCCTGATCCTACCTGGAAAGGGCCTGCTGACCTCATCACTTGGGGAAGAGGCTACGCAGCAGTCCAACTGCCTGAAAGGGTCTTGTGGGTCCCTGGTCGTTGCGTCCGACCCTACTTTGCACCTCCCCCCATCACGCCATCCACAGAAACCCCATCTGAAGCAACAGCCACCAGAGTAGATGTGTGACCACTGCATCTGCCAGTGCGGCTGTCAGTGCTGTTTTTGGTGCAACGTCTGTGCCCTGCAACATTATGCCTGCCCTGGGGTGCAAGATTTTTGTATTGACCACATCGATCCTGATTACATCCCTGAATATGACATTTATTACCCTGAAGAGGGAGTCACAGAGCTCTGACTTCTCCTTAGTATCAGCCGTGACTCCCCCAAGGCCTGGGGAAGAACTCCGCAGGTGGCTGGACACCCCCCTTCAATCTACCAGAGGGGTGCAACACCGTATCCGGCCTCGGATCAAACAAGCTGCCCCCCCAGTTGAAGGAAACTGCTCACCATGTCTTAAAGTCATAAAAGAGAACACCAAAATTACCAAAACCTTGGTTTATTTTTCCTCCTATATCTGCCGCCATCAGCATGCCTCTAAATGCACACTTAATGGGACTTCCTACTCCATTTGCATGGACAGAAATCAAACGGTATGCTATAACCCAAAAGCCCCAACCCATCGCTATACTTTAGTGATTTCAGCAGGACCATCCTTGGTCCCTCTGGTGAAACATGATTTTTACAACCCAGACACCCCCCAATCGGTCATTTTTGATGCCTGCAAAGCAATGGACCAAGGCTCACAAGAATGCGGTTCTCTCGCTTGGCGGCGCACTTATTCTCACAACGAGAGGTATCTATGTCCCAGGCATCCAAATCAACATAATCCTTGTGGTAAAGGCTATTACTGCTCTGAATGGAAATGCGTCACCGTCCAATCTAGGGGTTTTATTGTCCACCCAGACACCATTCCAAAAAATCCACAGCATCGAAGGGTATATATTACCTGCCTTCGCCCAAATGCTACTTGCTTCCAACATGATTGTAACTTGGTAAATTTTACTTTCCCTCAACCCCGTAATTGGCTCAAAACCCAGACTTGGAAGGGAAAAGATGACTGGTATGGCTTCGGTATTGATGGTACAGGAGCGGATCCTATGATCTCCTTAAAAATCCAAATTATTGCCTATGCCATCAACCCTACCACTCAATCCCTTTTTCATTCATATTATCAAGAAATACAACAACTGCAACATTTTGAAATCCCTCCTAAAGCCCACAATCTTTTCCTTACCCTCGCTGAGACTATTGCCAAACAACTCATGGTCAAATCTTGTTTTGTATGTGGCAGAACCAACATGGGCGAACGATGACCTTGGGAAGCTTAAGAACTTAACTACTCTTATGTATTTGAACATCGGGACAATTATACCTATCATCAAACCGGGGATGAAACTTGGGCCATCACAACTAATCTTGTGGGAAAAGTCTGCTATTCCCGAAATCAAACTGCTAATCATTCTGTAAATGTTGGTTCCTTACGATGTTTGGGGGCATGGGAAAATGGGACTTGGTGGTCAGGAGAAAACTACGCTGCTCCAGAAAAAATGTTAGAACAGATAAATAACCTAACCTTTTTGTCTTCCCCAGAAGATGACCTCCTTTGGTACTCCCCCGATGGTTTGTATTGGGTGTGTGGCCAGCTAGCCTACAATCGATTACCCAAAAACTGGTATGGTTCATGTGTATTAGCCACCATTCGGCCCAGTTTCTTTCTTTTACCCTTACACCAAAGGCAACATCTGGGAGTCCCGGTCTACGATTCGGCTGACGGGACTCGCAAAAAACGCGACCTTGATACAAAAACTATTCATAAAACACATGAACAAACCATTAGTGGAACCCGATGGGACCCTGAAACCATTGTCCGGTACTACGGTCCAGCCACCTGGGCTGAGGATGGCATGTATGGCTATCGCACCCCAGTGTATCTGCTGAATCGCATAATCCGGCTTCAAGCTGTCCTAGAAATTATTACCAACGAAACTGTACTTGCCATGAAACATTTAGCTTCCCAAAGTGTCAAATCCAGAACCTATATCATGCAAAACCGCCTAGCTTTAGATTATTTGATAGCCAAAGAAGGTGGGGTATGTGGGAAATTTAATTTGTCAAATTGTTGCATTGAAATAGATGACTCAGGCAAAGTGATCGATGAAGTCAGTGATAAAATGGTCCGCCTTGCCCATGTCCCTGTCCAAACATGGAAGGGATTTGACATGCATTCTCTTTTTGGGTCATGGTTTCCAAAATTGCCAGGCCTGCAAGCTATTGTTGCGCTTATTGGTATGATCGCTTTAGGATGTTTAATTTTACCTTGTGTATTACCTATTTTTATTCGCACCATATCTAATAGCTTATCACTGCTAGCAGAAAAACGTGCAACAGCTCAGGTAATGTTCCTATGGGAACGGTATGGATACGTCCCTCTTCCCACGGATGGCCTAGGATCCATAGAAGACACACATCCTCAATTTTGCTCAGACAGTGAAGCAGAGACCCTTGTCCCACAGTCGCTGTTGCCTATGGATGAGCAGGAGGAAGAACAATATGGGCCTGAGGGGAGGGAGGACATGCCGGTCACCCATGAAGAAGAATCGACCATCTTTGAAAAAATAAAAAAGGAGGAGATGTTGGGATATGAAGGCCAGGTAGCTGTAGCATGGTTAGGCCCATGGTCACCATGTGAACCAGGAGCCTAGGCAATGAAAGAAGCATTAAGGTTTATATGCTGTTGGCACGTGAGTAACTAGAGATGCATGAAAGCAAGTAGGGAAAAAGCACAACAATAGGCTATGCATAGAAGAACAACATAACCCAATATAAGCAACCCCACCCTATGCAGCAAAAGTTAACCAATCATAGGCAAAGAAGCTATGTAACTGTATGTAACCAATTGCANATATAATAACATGTACTAACTTCCTACACATGTAACCAATTATGTATTGACACCTGCTCACTTCCTCATATATGTTGCCAAATAAAAGGTTAGCTCAGAACACGCCCTGGGCTCACTCGCCTTGAGGAAAACCTGCGTGTTGTCTTCACTTATTCACGAGTGGCCCACCCTAATGTGGCAAGGCAAAACGCCACATTTTCACAGGAACTAAATATGAATTGGACTTTAATTTATGTTCTGGAGATGACCACTTGATTTTGAAAGTATATAAAATGCTACTTAAGTTGAACCTAGAAGATGAATACATTAAAGAGTGTATGGTAAAATGGACAAAAAATATAATATAATGCTAGATAAATGGGAGAATGTATGGACAAATGAACTAAAATTCACATTAAATTATAGTTTGAAAGAAAACTTTTACAAAATGATGTATCATTGGTACTTGACCACAGATAGATTAGGGAAAATGTATAAAGGGATTTCTAATAAGTGCTGGAAATATAGTCAAAATCCAGGTTCATTTTATCATATGTGGTGGTCTTGCAAATATGTGAAAACATTCTGGATAAACATAACAATGACAATACAAAAAAATTAAGATACAAATATTAATGAAACCTGAAGCTTTTCTTTTAGGTATGATGGACAAGCCAATTGAAAAACAATTTGGGGTGCTATTCCTTCACATGGTGATGGCTGCAAGGACTGTTTTTGTATATATTATTTGGAATGAGGAAGAAAATTTGATTGAATAACACTCAACCCATTTACATTCATTAAACCGCCTCCATCCTTCTTCAGTTTTTCTTTTCATTTCTTGTTTGTCAATATTCAGCATTTCTTCTAACAGCTTTATCATCTGTTCAATCAGCTCTTCTTCCTTATCTTCAAATGTGTTCTGAAATCTTGACAAGTACTATGTCTTTTCCATTTCTGGTGTTATCACTGCATCTTCTAATTTTTCATTTGTATCTGTCTGATAATTCCTTCCTTTAGGTCCTTCATCTTTGGATCTCTTTCTTCTATTTTCCTTCTGTTTTCTGAGTTACTAGTTCCCTCTTTGTAGTCATTGTCTGAATTTGTAAGTTTATGTTAGAAAATTGTTCTTTTATCTCATTTGCATTATTTTTAGTCTCATCTTGAATTAAAATAATTGTCTCTTGGATTGATTTCAACATAGAAAGAATTTCTTTCAAGATTCATTAATATTTTCTTGTTGGTATATCAAGTTGGGGGCTTCGGAGACAAGTATTAAAAATGTTTTTTTACCATTTGAGGCTAAGTATGAAACACCAATTTTGTTTTTGTATGTAGTCTTTATAGAGTCCCCAATATAGATAAGCAGCCCAAAAGTTTTTTTCCCCTTTTCCCAGTCTGCAGTCTGCAAAAGTGAAAGTTTCCAAGAACAACAAAGAATCTTATCTAAGTCCAAACCAAGTTTCCTTTAAGCATAATAAATTGTAGTGCCGTGATTCACCACTATATGTCATTGACACTGTCTTCCAGCTTTCCAAATCGTAGCCTATTTTACAGACTTTCAAATATCTTTTCTTTAAAAAAGTCTCAAAGGTACTTTTAGTCTCCAAATTTCAAAGCTATATATCTGTATTAATTCCAAATTGACCTTGTAGTTTTTTCTATTTTCCCCCAAAGCAATTAATTCACCACTTTTCTTTTCCTGAGGGAGTGGGGCAAAAACTTCCCTTCCCTTTCTCATCGTGGCGGATTCTTTGCTTTGGGCATTCTTTTTTCCAGGAGAGTAGTATTAAGATCATAAAAAGAGGATAAAGTCTCCATCCACAACTCAAAAATCTGGAGGGGCTTTGAAAGCCCCCTAGAAGTTATTCCCCAAACAGGTCCGTTGGGGTCAATATTTCAACTGATTCAATTTCACATTAATACACCTCCCAGGCGGGAAAAAAAAATGAGCCAATGCCCTTTCCAGACTGCTGCAGTATAATAGCTCTAAACCTGAAATCATTAAACCACTCATCCCATCTCAAAAACTGGCAGCCCCTGTCACCTCTTCACCTTGTGAAATGCCAGTTCTGGTGCCCCTTACTAAAGAAGGACAAAGAGAGCTATGTAGCCAGCTGCCCCATTTGTGCCTCCACAAATAGGCACCAAAGGAAAACCATGGGATTCCTCCAATCAGTGGCAGAGCCTAAAGCACCATGGAAAGAAATTTCAATGAATTTTATAGTGGAGCTACCTGAATGTGCAGGAAACACTATAATTTGGGTGATAACCGACCTCTTCTCTAAATAGGTACACTTTGTACCATGCCCAAAAAAATCCCTTCAGTCTATGCAGTAGACATGTCAAACACAAGTCCCGAGGGCCAAAAATGGCCCGCCATATGATTGGATGTGGCCTGGACACCTGTCCTGGAAATGACAATGGTCCGGTCCCCGCCACCTTGGCGCCAGCCCGACCCGGGTGAGCAGTCGCCCTTGGCGCATGAACAGGAGGAGGCAAGCGCATGTGGGCTCGTGGAACCCAGCAACAGTTGCAGCTCATTGGCCCCTCGACCACTGATTGGCCTGCAGTGATGGCCAGGGATGGCCAATAAGCTGTGCTTGACCCCTGCAGCGCATTCTCGCACCTCGGGACCCAGCAGTTAGGCTACTCTGCTGCTTAGCAGCAGCAGCAGCAACAACAGCAACAGGAGCTCCACCACCCTCCACCAGCCCGGGAAGGTCGTGAATCCATAAGTGAAGTTGCCATCGCAGCCTGCCAGGCATATGGTAAGCCTGTCCCACCTGTAGTGCATTTGTGCACTGGGGGCCTGCAGCCAAGCCACCCCTGCCACGTGCCACCTCTGGCAACAATCCTGTTGCTCCTATGCTCTCCTCTAGCTCAGGAAGGCCGCCAAACCGGAGGAAGCTGCCATCGCAGCCTGCCGGGTGTCCCATTAGCTGTGCTCAGCCTGCCCCGCCTGCAGCGCATTTGTGCACAGGAGGCCTGCAGCCCCATGGCGGCACAGGCAGCAGCCTCGAGGAAGAGGTAAGCGTGGCCACGCACCTCTTTGGTTGGGGAAGCGGACCTGGGTTGGGCTGGAGGGGGCAGGGTTCCAGGCAGCCGCACCGCTGTCTGAGGTTCCTTCGCATGGCCTGAGAGGGATAGCAAGGATCCCTCTGGTAGTTAAGGCTTTGGCATTCACCGCTGGGAAGGGAAAGTCTCAGCTGCTCCCTGTTGGCTCCAAAAGGACACGAGTCGATGAGTTCACAGGTGGTTGGATTTAATCAAGGAACTTCTGGCATGCGCTTAGTTACATAAACAACAAACAAAGTCAGCGCTGGGAGCAATTGCCTCCCAGCGCCTTACATATACATTCCCCAGCCGGGCCCCATCCCCCACCCACCTAACCAGCATCTGGTACACAAGGTGATAAGAGCAGCTAGGCAGGACGTGCTGCAGTCTCCCAGCTCAATGACCTTCCCTGCTTTGATCGGGCCAAGCTGCAAGCAGCCACTGTCCTGCTGCTTCCCTGTGCCGAACAGCTGTTCGGTGGCCTGGCCCTACAGCCGGTCAGCTGTTTGGCGGAGCTCTGCCCGTCGATAGGCCAGGTACAAGGAGGGAAAGGCTGTTGGCTTAGGTCGCTGGTCTCCTCCGCTACCCCAGATGCTGTTCTCGCCCCCTCCCCCCCACTCGTTAGTGTCAACTCCACAGAGGCTTCACACCATGCTCTGGAGACAGTGAGCCTCACCAAATAGCCAGTCTGGCACAGCCTTCTGGCCCCTTCACCCCTTGTGTTGTGTTCTTTGTATTCCCCCCCCTTAATCCCCTATGCATATCCTGATCACCCATTAAGGGTGATTGCCCTTCACCATTGATCGCCCATTAAGGGTGATTGCCCTTCACCATTGATCGCCCATTAAGGGTGATTGCCCTTCTCCATCTGCATACAGTTTCATGCCCGTTGCTGGTTGGCTAACTAGC
>NW_015387543.1:347183-361850 GCF_001527695.2 Protobothrops mucrosquamatus
TCTGCATACAGTTTCATGCCCGTTGCTGGTTGGCTAACTAGCAACAGGGTCTTGCCAGCCAATGGAATTGTGTGATTACAAGCCAGGGGAATCCCATAAAAGAGGGCTCCCCTGGCCCAGAGAGCCAGTCCGGATTTACTTTATGCCTTGCCATTAAACCAAGAGCTGACTGTCACTCGACTCGTGTCTTACTGCCTGCGCGATCTAACACCTTGCATGCTGTCAGCTAGGAAGGGAGGAGAGACTGAGGGACTCCTGTTCCTTTGGGTGCTCCAAGACCATCTCATTCTGGGGAAGCATCCCCACAAACTGAAAACCCAGCAAACATACAACAATTGAGCCCCATCTCTCTCAATCTTTGTAACTTTAAGACAGCTGGACTTCAACTCCAAGAATTCCCCACTAGCAAAGATCTGGACTAAAAGTACACAGGGGAAGTCCTTGCTCCATGGTCCAGTGCCACAAAGCCCAAAACCCTTGATTGGCACACCACACATTTTAAACAACTGGCACTCAACACCTGATGGGCATCCTCTTTTGTGAGCCCCATCCCCTTGTCCCCTGGGTCTCCAAACCTCATTATGCTCTGAGATTTTGTGGAAAATGTGTGGAAGTCAATAGAGCGGTGCTTTGGGTCTCCCCCAAAGGACAGACCAACAGACCCTGAGAGATCTAACCAGCATTGCTTGCGAAAGCTAAATTTTGGATGGATATTTCAGGGATTTTGAGCTCTATTTCTGGGCTTCATGGACATAGGAGAGTTGTTGGAAAAAGATGGAGCAAGTGGTTCCTTGTTTCTTATTTGGGAAAGCTGGATGTGTCTTGATTTCCCCCCCCCCCCTGCAATCAGAGACTGGAAGGCAGCCCTGAAAATATCAGAATCTGATCCGAAATGGAGGTAGCTTAACTAGAGAGGCTAAGTAGTCCTTGTGGCTGCTAGATCAGCTTTGGAGTGATGGTGGATTGCTGATTTTTTCCTCCATCCATACAGGATCTCTCTTGTATAAAATATATAATTTCAATTGTATCAAAGAGGGCTGCAGTCACTTGCTTTCTCTCCATAAATGCTGTGATATTGCTAAACCTGCTCAAAACATCTGGACTTGCAGCATCCTACTGAACCACCAGAGTGGATACCTAGTGTGCTCACAACTGCTTGCTTCACACAGCACCTGGGACTTTGAGCTTTCTGTCCAGTCTCATCCATATATACATCTGCAGGAAAGAAGACCTGCGTGCCAATATTTAAACCCCCAAAAATGGCCAAACAGAAAGTAGACTCTGAAAAAAGATGCTTTCAAAAGAGGTGGGAGGCAAAGTACCTGTTTGTTGACATTGAAGATAAGGCTGTGTGCCTTGTTTGTGGAGCTACTGTGCTGTATTTAAAGAATATAACTTGAGACGGCACTATGAGATGAAACATCAGGACAAGTACAAAAACTTGAACATGGAGCAGAAGGCACAGAAGGTGGAAGACTTGAAAAAGAGCCTGATGTCACAGCAGCATATGTTCACAAAAGCAAAATCACAAAGTGAAGCTGCTGTGAAAGCTAGTTTTACAATGGCAGAAGAGAAAGCTAAATCAGCCCAGCCATTTACAGAGGGGGAGTTTTTGAAGTGCTGCATGATTAAAGTGTGTGAAGTCTTGTGTCCAGACCAAAAGCAAGCTTTTTTGAATGTAAGCATAAGCAGAAATACTGTTGTTGATTGGATATGTGAGCTTGCCACTGATTTACAAGGACAATTGGTTGAAAAAGGAAAAGAATTTATTGCTTATTCCCTTGCTGTGGATGAGAGCACTGACGTCTCTGACACAGCACAGCTGACAATCTTCATGCATGGAGTGGACTCAAGATTATGCATTACAGAGGAACTTCTGGCTATAAAATCAATGCATGGCACTACCACCGGAAAGGACATATTTGAAGCAGTATCCAAAAGTATAAATGATATGAAACTGCCCTGGGACAAACTTATAGGACTCACAATAGATGGAGCACCTTCAATGTGTGAAGAAAAGAGTGGATTAGTAGGAAGGATGTGGGGAAAAATGAAGACCGAGAATTGCACAGGTGAGCTGACACCATATCACTGCATCGTACATCAAGAAACACTATGCGGCAAAGCCCTGAAAATGGAACATGTAATACACACTGTAACACAGACAGTTAACTTTATAAGAGCCAGAGGTTTAAATCACCGTCAATTTAAGTCTTTTCTTGAAGACATAAATTCTGAACTTGGTGATCTCCCTTATCACACAGAGGTGCGATGGCTAAGTCGAGGAAAAGTGCTCAATAGATTTTTGAATTGCGTATGGAAATCTGTCAGTTTATTGAAAGAAAAGGAAAAGATTCTACAGTATTGCGGGATGAAAAGTGGCTGTGTGAATTAACTTTTCTATGTGACATTACTAATTATCTCAGTGCACTAAACCTTCAGCTTCAGGGACGGGACCGTGTGATCACAGACATGTACAATGCTGTGAAAGCTTTTCAAGTAAAGCTGCGACTGTGGGAGAGTCAGATGCAGCAAGGAAACTTGAGTCACTTTCTCAGTTGCCAAACAATAAAAAACCAAGTTTCCACCACTGTGTTCTCAAGTGCTCAGTTTGCTGATAAACTGAGCACACTTCAGATGGAGTTTACACGGCGCTTTGTTGATTTTGAAAGACAGAAATTCAGTTTTGGACTGCTCAGCAATCCATTTTCAGTTGAAATGGACAGCGCACCTGTAAATATCCAGATGGAGCTGATAGAACTCCAATGTAACAGCACACTTAAGGCAAAGTCTGATTCTGTAGGACCCGCACAGTTCACCAAGTTCATCCCTGAAACAATGCCCCAACTCCGCCTACAAGCTGCTCGAATGCTCTGCATGTTTGGGAGTACATACCTGTGTGAGCAACTTTTCTCTGTCATGAGGGTGAACAAAAGTGCACACAGAAGTCTGCTCATGGATGCACACCTCCACTCTATCCTGAGAGTATCCACAGCTCAAAACCTAATGCCAAACATGGATGAACTCGTAGCCAAGAAAAGATGTCAAACATCCAGTTCAGACAAAATGGCATGAGAACTAAAAAGCTTGTGGTTTTTTTTTTGTTTAAAATTTGTTTTTGCAGATTTATTTGAAATAAATAATTTATTTGTTCATATTTGAAATTTTAATCCTTTTTGCCCCACTTCTTAGACATAATACACTTCTGAACTAATACGATACAATAGTCTTACATGCAACTGGCCCTTTGAAGACAACCATGATGCTGATGTGGCAAAAGTTTCCAGGAAGCAGTTTCCTCCAAGTCCAACTTCTTCTGCCTTGAAAGATCTCTGGAGAGGAACAAGAGGTGGCAGTGAAGCTATGTGAGGGAAGGCTGCTCCAACAAGCCAGCATCCTTACCATGCGTGATTGGAAATGGGGATTCCCTTTCCAGAAGGGCCAGCCTCCCTCATGCAGGACTGGAAAGTGCTGCTCCCCTGCCTCTTCCTCTTGCTTTCCAGAGATCTGTCAAGGCAGAAGAAGGAAACTACACACACACACACACACACAAACACACACATTCCAAGCTTGGAGACTAGGAGGCTATCCACAACTGAGCTAGCAAACTACCAATCATGCCTGGGCTTGGGAAGAAGGCCCTTTCCATCCTCTGTGGATAAAAGTCCCCAAACTTGGAATGGAGTGCATGTGCATATACATGCAGACATGCTTGGCTGCCATAAGTTTGGGGAGGTGAAGAGCTTGTGGGGCAATGAGTTGTCCCTACATCAAGTTAGCCGGTGCAACTTGTTCTCAGGTATCCTGAGTCAGCTGCGCTGAGTGAGCAGCATTGACCTGGCCACGCCCACCTGGCCACACCCACCCAGCCCTTTGAGGGCAACCATAATACTGATGCAGCCCTCAATGAAATTGAGTATGACACCCCTGCCCTAGTGACTTCAAGCTCTCTCAATGAAGCAGCACATCCCACCTTCGTCGCCACTGTTATATCTTCGGTTCTTTAGGCATTGAATGAGGCAGAGTGTTGAAACAGCAAACAAGTTTATTAACTCAGAACAGAAGCAGCCCTAAAGGCTGCTGCACAGCTATTTATACAGTTAGCCTCTAGGTGGCAACCAATAGGTTGAAAGTAACAGTTTCCTGCCCCAAACCTCATTATCAGCTTGGAGACAGCCAGTCTGGCTTTCAGTAACAGCAACTGTTAAACAATACAGCAATGTAGGTCAGACATTAAGCAAGTGATTTAAAACAGTTGTGACTAATACATTACAATACTAATACTTCACATGAACTTGATATTATGCCTCTGTTTATACAACCCAAGACTGTATTAGCTTTTTTGGCTGCTGCTGCAAACTACGGGCTCATATTCAAGTGATCATCCACTAAGACTCCAAGGTCCTTCTCACAGTTACTGTTTTTGAGCCAGGTCTTGCCTAATCTGTACTTATTATTATTATTTTAATTTCTATACCGCCCTTCTCCCGCAGGACTCAGGGCGGTGCACAGCATATTAAAACAGATACACATATCAATAAAAATAAAAACCCCTCTAAAACCAAATTAAAACCAAATATTCGAAGCTGTGTTCCAATTAAAATTATACCTAAAATCGTCCCTAAATAAAATCCTCCTTAGGTCAGGCCNGTGGATCAGGCGAACCTGATAAAACGCCCCCCTGGTCACGGCCGACAAATGATCTTCCAGTGTCAGCCGTGGATCCAGGAGGACACCCAAGTTGCGTGCCTTCTCTGAGGGGGCCAAAATTTCGCCCCCTATAGACAGCGATGGAATCAGCTGACTATGCCGAGGCGCCGGCAGCCACAGCCACTCGGTCTTGGAAGGGCATCAGAAGGGGCACGATGAAGTAGTCCGAGGAAATAGAGTAGCTGATAAAGAAGCAAGGTTATCAGCAACTCGAGATAATCAAGCTTACCCTGACATGACAGCTTGTGTAGTATTGGAAGTGCCAAAAGGACTGAGCCCTACATATACTAAAGTGGAGGAATTACAGGTAGATTTGCAAGGACACAAGCAGGGAGACTGGTATGTACTCCCAGATGGAAAGATTTTTGTACCTGAGAATCTAGCCTGGCCAGTGGTAAAAGAAGCTCATTCAACTACTCACATGGGAAAGAATGCACTAGCTGAAGCCCTATACCCTATTGTGTACATTAATCACTTTCACTCGCTATGTGCCCATGCAACTGAGAGATGTAACATTTGTGCCCAGGTTAATCCAAGACAAGGACCTATTCTTCCGCCAGGAATTCAGCCTAAGGGATATTACCCTATGGATTCATTGGTTGTTGATTTTACAGAAATGCCTAAGTGTGAACTATATAAAGCAATGCTAGTCCTAGTATGCAATTATACCGGGTGGCCTGAATGTTTCCCCACCAAGACAAAACAGGCGAGAGAAGTGGCCAGAATCTTACTCAAGGAGATTATCCCCCGATATGGAATACCCTCCTTCATCTCATCGGATAATGGACCTGAGTTTGTACATCAAGTAAATCAGACATTGGCTAAATCCTTAGGGACCCACTGGAGGTTCCATTGTTCTTTTCGTCCTCAGTCGGGAGGACAGGCAGAGAGGATGAACAGGACTATAAAGGAAAAGGTGACAAAGGTGTGTCTTGAAACTCACCTTAAGTAGGTGGATGCATTGCCACTAACACTTTGGTCTGAGAGGTGCACCCCTCGAAAAGGAATTAGGCTATCTCCTTTTGAAATGATGTTTGGCAGACCCCCTGTCATAACTACTAGTTTGAAAAATCATGTAGAGGACTTAAATCAAATAGGGTAAGTCAAATGGTGGGAGAATTAAACAAGCAAATACAAGAAATCCAACAATATTGTGTGTGTCTCACTCCACCATTTTTTAGTACCCCCAGTCGTAATATTCAAGTGGGAGACAAAATATGGGTAAAACACTAGAAAAGGGAAAACGTGAAACCTAGATGGAAGGGACCATATACTGTGGTCATGTGTTATCCACGTGCAATAAAGGTGTTAGAATCCAAGTCTTGGATTCACTAGACTCGAGTTAAGCCTGCACCTGATGAATATTGGGAGGCAGAGCAGGACGAGGCCCGTCCTTTAGTGGTACGCTTAAAGAAGCACCCCTTATAACTGCCCTACCGGCAATGGGCAGGCAACATATGTGGCAGAAGAGGCCTTACTGGTGTCACCCCAGAAGCTGACCCTCTATGTACGGCTGAAGACAAGAACGAGGAAAAAAGCTGTTAATGTGTTAGTAGTGGACTGTGTAGTGTAGGTTGAATCTTCTTTTAAGGAATGGTAATCCGACAATACATAGCCATAGGTGCAGTGAGTCTGGCCTTAGTGAGTCTGATCACCCTGGTTGTGACCTGCTGTATTGGACACCTTTTCTTCTGGAATCGTCCCAATCCCACAGAAACAGGTGTTGCACCTAAAAGCTCCCGTTATCTCCTTGAAGGCCCCTATATCAGGGATGAACAAAGAAACCCACGTCAAAAACCTCTACTACAGCCGTTAACTGGCATGTTTATGGCTGACACCTTGGGGGTCTGGAGTAAAGAGAATGGCCATCGATTTCATGCCTTTTCCATGAATATGGCAGTTTAGTTTAGTTTAGTTTAGTTTATTGTATTTATATCCCGCCCTTCTCCTTGCGGACTCAGGGCGGCTAACAGGCTGATAAAACACATACAAAATACCAAATACTATAGTTAAAAACATAATTAAAAGAAAATATTAATACTTGGCCTATATTTAATTTAAAATTATTTTAAAACCCGGTTAAAAATTTCCCCTAGGCCAGTCCTGCTAGCTGAAATAGCCATGTCTTAAGGGCGCGGCGGAAGGAAGGGAGATCAGGGATCACCCTGATCTCTGGGGGTAGTTCATTCCATAGGGTGTGCTTAGAAGAGAATGGGGTATTTTTCTTATGTGGGGAAAAGGCATATGTATGTTTACCTACCAACTGGACTGGGACTTGTACTCTGGTACACCTCTTCCCAAGGATGGGTGTTGTTAATGGGGAACAAGCCCTCCCTGTTCCTCTCATGGGACATATAAGAGTTTCCCTAGTTATTAGCCATCCTAGGGATGGGCACTGCAGTTGGAACAGGCATAGGTAGTTTAGCCCATTCCGCAATACAGTTTCAGCATCTTTCTGAAGAATTTCAACAAAGCCTAAGCCTGATTGCTGGGACTCTGGTAGAAGTCCAAGATCGGATAGACTCTTTGGCAGCAATAGTCTTACAAAACCGGCGTGCTCTAGAATAATAATAATAAAGTTGGAAGGGACCTTGGAGGTCATCTAGTCCAACCTGCTCAGGCAGGAAACCCTATACCATTTCAGACAAATAGTGGCAAAGGCAAAAAAGTAGCAAAGGACTTGCAAGATAGAGCATCCAGAATTAGACAAGGAACTGACTCGTGGTTCTCGTGGCTACCAGGCACTGCCTGAGTCAAACAAATGTTTGTCATGTTATGTGGAATAGCAGGACTAGCCTTCATCCCATGTGTAATTCCTTTACTCTGACAATTAGTTATGAGGTCAGTAAAAAAAATCTGGGTTGAAAAGGAATTGATTATGATAGAAGGATCCTTGGCAAATAGGTTCACCTCAGACTCACAGAGGGAACATGAGGATCCAGACAGTGGAGTTTATGTACGGCTTACACCCTGGGGATTGGAGGAAATGCCTGTGGAAGATGATTTCCGAGAATCACTTTATGGATTTTTCATTCTTTCTTATTATTGCTATCTGCCTTTAGTTTGAACTGGCAACAGGAAACAGAAAGGTGGGTGCCAGTCTAAAGTGTTAATCATTCCATATGTGATGCCTATCCAACTATGCGAAAATTCTACTAAGCTATTTTTACTTGCTGGGGAAAAAAAGCTAATGCTTAAGAAGAAACTATGATAGTGAGACTCAAATTGTAATCTAAAATTTGGTCTCAAAGGGGGGAAATAAGGCAGGAGGACCTGGGTCATGGAGTGAAACATGAAACTTAAATGCGTGTATTACAGTCATAAGACAAGACATGAGTTATAAAGCAGAACATGAGTTCTAAATACGTGTATTAATTAGAAGGAGAACAAAAGGAAATGGAAAGATGTCAAGCCCCAGGTTCACTTGTCGGTCGCACAAAGGTGTCAGAATTGCTGCTTGGCTACAGCTAACCACATAGGCCTTTATGTCTCATCTATAGCTAACCACAAATATATTACAGGAAGTTTAGATGCTATAGCTAGAGAGCTTCACAGTTTAGGCAGGATATGGGGAGGGGGCTGCAAGGATGCTGTACGGGGCCTGTGATTCGAAGCAACCAATCCATGCTATCAGTTACATTTCCATGTTTTGCTGTTTCTGACGAGAATATATAAACTTGTGTTTTTGTTACGAGAAACTGTTCAGATGTGGCTACAAATATAGTGTTCTGAACCTTTGCGCAAAATAAATCAACTTCTTTTGATTCTGTGGTCTGAGTCCTGTGATTTTCTGCAATAATAGAATAGAGTATGGTTTGTCAGCCAGCTACAAATCCATCTGGTGGTGATGTTGTCTATTCCACCTTTTTCTAGCTTACCAAGAAGTAGGTTGTGGTCTACTTTGTCAAATGCCTTTCTGAAAACTAAGTATACTATGTCCACTGGTATATTTCACTGGTCTACTAATTTAGTCACCTTATCAAAGAATTAAATAAAATTGGTTTGGCTTGATCTATTTTTAACAAATCCATGCTGACTAGTTATAATTTTATTTGTTTCTAGATGTTCGCAGATCTGTTTTTGATTATCTTTTCCAGGATCTTCCCAGGTATTGATGTTAGGCTGATTGGTCTGTAATTTTTCCTTTCTTGAAGATGAGAACCACATCAGCCCTTTTCCAATCCTCAGGTAATTCCTCGGTACGGCAGGATTTTTTAAAGATATGGTACAATGGTTCTGAGATAACATCTGCCAGCTCTTTCAGAACTATGTAATGTAATCTGTCAAGTCCCGATGATTTATATTCATCAAGATTAGATACCATTTTCTTGTTTATTTGAATTTTTATTTCTAGTCTGTCTTTTATGGTAGTTTTTTGGTAGGTTGGGCTATAGTTGCTTTTTCCATGCAGACTGATGCAAAGAATGAGTTAAGCAGCTCTGCTTTCTTCCTTCTGCCTGCTACTTCCTTGCATCTTCTCTCTTTAGTGGACCAACTGCTTCCTTGGCTTTTTTTCTTGTTATTAATATGTTGAAAAAACTTTTTTTTTTACTTTTGTTGCAAGTCTTTCTTCATTCTGAGCCTTTGTTTCCTGACTTTATCTTTGCAGATTTGGGGTATCTGCTGATATTCTGCCTTAGTTATGTGTCCCTCTTTCCATTTTTTTGTACTTATCGTTTTTGTCTTTCAGTTTATCAGAGAGATCTTTATGCAGCCATGCTGATTTCTTCTTTAATTTCTTGTTTTTCTTTTTCAGTGGTATTGTGGTGGACTGGGCTTTTATGATCACATTTTTCAGAGTTTCCCACACTTCTTGAGTTGTTTTCCCCTTTAGGATTTTCATCCATGGAATTTTTCCTAGGCTTTCTCTGAGTTTGTTAAAATCAGCTTTTTAAAAATTTAAGACCCTGGTTGGATCATGTTCTATTGCTTGTGTTTGCATTATATTGAATTCTAGTGTGACATGGTCACTTTCACCCAAGTTCCAGCAACTTCAACTCTCTGTATCACTTCTTCTCTATTAGTAAGAATTAGGTCCAATATAGTTTTACTTCTAGTTCCTTCCTCTACTTTTTGGATGACAAAGTTGTTGGCTAGGTTGGTTAGGAAACTGTTTGATCTCCCACTTGCTGCAGAGGTTGTCTTCCAGTGATATTTGGGTAGTTAAAGTCTCCCATTAGTACTGTGATATGCTTCCTACATACATTTGTTAACTGATTGGCAAAAAGTTCATCTATTTGTTCTGATTGGTTGGGTGGCCTGTAATATACACCTGTGACAATGACACTCTTTTTTCCCGTTTTATATTGACCCATACACATTCTAGAAGTGTTTTTTCTTTGATCATGTGCATTTCTGTAAATATGTAGTAATCTCTTACATATAATACAACTCCCCCTCCTCTTTTTGTAGATCTGTAGATCTACTTGTTTGAGTTTTTCTTTTGTTCCCTCATCACTCCCTACCTCATTGTTTGATTTGTTTTCTTGGGATTTATTATTGGCTTTGTGTTCTAGAAATTCTAAAGATTGGTCACCCTTGTTTTCGTGAGGTTCAGCCCATCCTTTGCCAAGAGTCCTTCGTCTAGATAATGCAGAGTTGCCTCTAGCTCCTTTACCTTTTCTTCTAATAGTTTATATAGTTTATATTTAATACATATATGATTTGGGTGTTCTATGGGCATAAGCATATACATGGAACATATATTGCATACCACAATAGTATTAGTCACCTGTTCCATGAGTTTGTTTTTTTCTGCTGGTTCTTTGAAGGATTAAAAAATACATTGTAGCACTACCTCCTCAGAGGCCGCCCATGCCCAGGCCCTCCCAGCCACGTCCCCCCTTGTCCAGCCTTGCAGCAATGTTCTTTAGAGATCGATGAGATGTCTTACAACCGGAGCTCACGCAGCATTAATGGGTGGCAGGCTCTTCTTGTTGAAGCAGGACTTTCAGGCACGAACTTAACCAGTCTCAGTGGTTGATGCTTTGGAGATGTATATAACAGCTCAGGGCTGCTTTAGCAGCAGGAGTAACAGGCCCCTGAGCAATCGTTCAGAATCCGATGAAATGGGGGGGTAAACCCCGGCTCCAGATGGTAACAATAACAACGATGGCCAGTATGTTATGACAATGGCTCATCCCCCAGGGCAACTCCCCCCACAATGTCCCAGCACCTATGCCAGCAGCGATGGCCACAGTCCAGATGCCTCCAAAGTCCACAGCAACAGTTGGCACCACCAGTCTCTCTCCTCCTGGTGCTTCTTCTCTGGGACTCTTCTTCAGGTTTCAGGATTCAAAACCACCCCCCTCCCTTACTCTTTATTATTAAAATCCGAGGCTAGAAACCCCAGCCAACTCCCTTACTTCACACTCTCACTTGCCTCCGTCTCAGATATCCTCCCACGGAGGAAGCAATAAAACTTCACTCTATCTAGCCTCTATTTAAAATACCCTTGATAGAAAAGTAAAATAAGCTTCCAGACCTTCTCTTCTCAACTCCAACCCCCCCGGCCTTCTCCTTTTCTTCCCTTTTTCTATCCTCCCTCCTTCCACTCACGCCAGCCACACCCAAGCCAACTGCAGCTGTCCCAATCTTCCCCTTCCCAGTCAAGCTCCTGCAAGCACTCTCAGGCAGTCCCCGCTACAACATAAAAATAGATGATCTTATCTCAATATATATTTGAAGAAAGAGAAAAAATAGTTTAAAAATATTTCATTTTAGTAGTTCATTTAAGGATGTGGAAGATTTTGCCAGTTTTTCAGAAGACAAATTTAAATTAAAATTTTTTAAATGTACTAGTTCATTTAAAGTTTTAAACATTTAAAAGTTTTAAAGTTTAAAAATTTTAAATTTGAAAATCCATCTTTTTTGTTGATGGAGGTATAGTGTTTTGCTCTGAGCCTTGTTTCTATCTTCTCTGTTCTAGATAATTATCTCTAATTTTTATCCTTTTTTCTGCCTTTTTGTGCTTGTTTTTCTACCTTGTTATTTATTTAATGTGCTTACCATCAACATACTGTATATAACATCAAAGTCTTTTTCCATTAAACCCAGAAGAAATGTTTCTGGTTTTATCGTTATATTCACTTTGAGAATCTTCTTTATTAAGATGTGAATATTTCTTTGCTTTATTTCATGCCCACCATAAATGATAAAAGATCCCTTCTTTACATTTGCATTTCCAACATTAATTTGAAATACCCTTATACATTCTTGACAACTTATCTGGTGTTAAATACATCATCTTATAAAAATGTCTTTTAAATTATAATTTAGTATAAATTTTAGACCTTTTGTCCACCTATTCTCCCATTGTTCAAGCTTTATATTATATCCAAAGTTTCTTGCCCACTGAGCCATGCAATGCTTTACATATTCATTCTCCAAATTCAAATTCAATAACAATTTATAGATCTTAGCAATAATATATTCATCACTACCATGCAGTAGGATTTCCAATTCATTTTTCATGAACTCAAAACCATAACTTTTTGTCTCATTTAAATCTTTCTTTCAATTGTAAGTATGTAAACCAATGGCAGACATGTCCTTCTGATTCTAACTCCTCTTTAGATTTGAGGATAGGATCACCAAAATTAAAAGATATTATTTGACCATAGGTCCTCCAGTTTGGCTTCACCACTATTTCTTTTCTAAAAAAGCTTCCTGGGGGGATACCCAGAGAGGCATCTTCATAGAAAACCTTGATTTATACTTATTCCAAACTCTTAGATGGTTATTAAAATCAACATTTACTTTAACCCTGTGATGCCATTGTTGGAGGTTAAATCTGGTCTGTGTCTTATTCCAAGCTGAGAGAGGAATGCAGGTAATGGAAAAACAAGTTTGAGGCAGGTTGCAATTGGAAAGGAGGTTTATTGGTCCAGTAACAGCAGTGACAACAGTAATCCTTCCTGGGGGCAGCTAGCAAATTGGTCTGGTGAATAGATGAGTTTTTATATTTTGGGGGGACTTTGTAATTGAAATGTCTGGGTCAGTGCATCCTTTATTATTTAATTGTGTTGCAAGAGTTCTATTATGGTCTTTCTGGCCCTAAAGGTAAAGAGGAAATGCAAATCCTAGGACTAGCCTTAAAAAAAGAAGAAGCAGGGGCCACATAATAGCAGTATTGTCAGAGAATTTTAATTTCTCTATTGGTGAAAAATAAATCAGAAGCTCTCACAGTTGACTGCATTTAGCTGATTCAAATAACTTCTTTATATTCATATCAAAATATTTACAATACCATACATTCTTCTTTACAGCAACATAGCACAATGAAGACTTCTTACAGAGAGATACAGAGACAGACCCGAGACTGGATAAAAGATTCCAGCTCCTAACTCAATACCTTTTTGCACAGACTCAGTAACACTTTCTTCACATTGGCTGACTGAGTTACCACATGACTCTTCCTGCTCATGAATATTCCAACACTCCTCCCTTCATGACAGGAAGAAACATCAGACCTATTGACTCAATACATTTTCCATAGTGAACACCACCCAATGGTTTAGTCATCATGTCTGTCAAATTATCCTCAGAAGAACAATGATGTAAACTAATCAATTTTCCTTTTACAGCTTCCCTGACATTACAATACTTAATGTCTACATGTTTACTTCTGTTCTTCACCCTGTCACCAGTTGCCATTTTTATACAGGCAGCATTGTCTTCAAATACCTTTACAGATTCTTTTACATTAATATTTAAATNTTGCAACAACTGTACATACCATGTTACTTCAGAACACAATTCAGATAAAGCAATAAACTCTGCTTCCGCTGTTGAAATAGTAACAGTTGTTTGTTTTCTGGACTTCCATCCAATTAGAGTCCCTCCAAACAATATTATAATCCCAGAATTTGATTTCCTTGTGTTTATGTCATTTGCATAGTCACTATCAACATAACACTTTAATTTCAATTCCTCAGTAATCTGTATTTAAAGACCCAAATTTATAATTCCCTTTAAATATCTGAGAACCCTTTTTACACCCATCCAATGTAACTTTGTAGGTGCAGCAGTAAAACGACTCAAAATGCTTACTGTGCAAGCTATCTGGTCTGGACCACTGTGATAGATATAACAAACTCCCTAGTGCTGAGTGATATATCTCTTGATCACAGGTTTCACCTTTGTCTGCACTTAAACTATTATAAAAATCCATACTCATGGATGTGGGAGCAGTATTGCAATCTTTCATATTATATTTCTCCAATAATTGCTCAATTTTTCTCATTTGACTGAGAATATAACCACCTTTTTCATTTTTCTCTATCTCTACACCAAGATAATTTTTTATTTCTCCCAAATTCTTTAATTCGAATTTCTTTCCTAATTTATCAGCAAATTCCTTGACTTGTGATGCATCCTTTGCGATGAAACAAAGATCATCCACAAATGATAACAGTAAACAATTCCCTCCTTGTAACTGTCCAGTATATATACAATTATCAGCTTTGCAACTCTTAAATCCAAGACCCTTTAAGGCAGTATCTAAACAGATATTCCAGTTCCTGGCTGACTGCTTCAGTCCATAAATAGCCTTGTTTAATTTATACACCATGTTAGGCTTTGCAATTTCATACCCTGGTGCTTGGATCATATAAATTTCTTCCTCTAACTCAGCATTGAGGAATGCAGTTGTGATATCAAAGTGCCAGATTTTATGCTTATATGCTGCTGCCAACGCCAGTGCTAATCTTATACTCTCACTTTTCACAGTTGGCGCAAATACTTCATTGTAGTGCACATTCTTTAATTGTGAAAAACCTTGTGCCACTAACCTGGCCTTATACTGTACATCATTATTTGGCAATACCTTTTTCTTATATACCTGGTTACCTCCGAGACCGCCTTCTGCCACAGATTCCCTCCCATAGACCGGTACGCTCCCACAGAGTGGGTCTCCTCAGGGTGCCGTCGGCCAAACAATGTCGGCTGGCGACCCCC
>NW_015387543.1:363026-401101 GCF_001527695.2 Protobothrops mucrosquamatus
TAATCATCAACAATTACCAGTGCATATTTTGCTCCTCCCAAACTGGCTTGCATAGGTCCCACCAGATCTGCATGGACCAGCTCTAGAGCTCTTTTTGTTTGTCTTGTGCTATATTTACTAACTGGGAATGCCTTTGACTTCGATGCTTTGCATACTGCACAGTCCAAATATGTTTTGCATCCCTTCAAATTTAGCCCTTTTGCAAACTCTTGCATTTGCTGCAAAACTTTAAAGCTTGCATGGCCAAGTCTTCTATGTAGAAGATGAACGCACGAATCGTGCTCTGCAACATTCTTAAATATATGGGAACATTGAACCTTTTGTCCCTGCAATACATATAGATTATCTTCCTTTATGCCTTCTGCACAAATATTCCCATTCCTTTTGATGAGACACTTCCCACTTACAAAAATGGTCTCAAAACCTTGTTTGTCTAAATTAGACACACTTAACAAATTATGTTCTATCTCAGGTACACAAAGCACACTGGTAAACTTTTATTCCAAATATGGAATTTTTACATCGCCTCTTCCGATGACTTTTGCTTTCTGGCCATTTGCCAAAGCCACAGCTTCTTGTGCTACTGGAACAAACCTGCAAAATAATTCAGAGTCATTAACAATTGTTTGACTTTCCCCACTATCTATTAGCCACTTGTCTCTGTTGTTGCTATAGCAAACTTTTGCAACACCAAAATGTTCCTTTTGCAAATCAGTCTTCTTTGCTTGCACAAATGTCCTTTGCTGCAAATTGTTCCTCTGCAAACAGTTCCTTTTCAGATGTGTGCTTGCTCCACAAATGTAGCAATTTATCTCTTGCTGAGCCCTCTGCTTGCACAATCTCTCTTTTGTTGCAACTTGGTCCCATCTGCTGCTTGTTCCTTCTCCTGAGACTTGCACTCTGGACCCCCTCCTCAGGAATTTCTCCTCCTCGTGGCTGCTCCTAAAATGGCGCTTTTCTTCTTCATTAAGCAAACATGCCTTTAAAGCCTCAAAATTTAAGTCTTGCTCTTCTTTACACTCAAATATCGCAGAAACTGTGTCCCAGGTTTTATCTAAACTGTTCAACACCAATAAAACCTTTTGGGACTCAGGGAATTTAATCCCACATTGTTCTAAGTCCAAAAATAAACTTTGCATTTTATTTAAATGCTGTTCCACAGATTCGCCTGGTTGCAAACAGGCCCTGTAAAGTTTTCTTGACAATTGCACTATATTGCATGCAGAAACATTCACGTGCACAGCTCTCAACTTTAGCCAAATTTCCTTTGCAGTCTTTAGATTTGCAACATTTAGAAACTGTTCATCATCTAAATTTAAGATGAGATAAGCCATGGCTTGATCATGGCTTTTCTGTTCAGTAGCTGCAAACACTTGTGGGGGATTTTCTACGATATACCACAGCTCTTTTGCTTTCAGCAAACATTCCATTTTCGCAGCCGATATAATGTAATTCTTCTGGCCTAAACGAGGTACAGAGCTTTCCTTAAATTCCATTGCAGCCATTCTGCTAATTCTGCCTTGTTCTTATACTTTCTAAACACATGCAATTTCTTCCAGCTTTAAATTACAATGCAGTCCTTAGTAAGCTCTGGGCCCATAACCTGTTAGAGAATTTTAATTTCTCTATTGGTGAAAAATAAATCAGAAGCTCTCACAGTTGACTGCATTTAGCTGATTCAAATAACTTCTTTATATTTGTATCAAAATATTTACAATACCATACATTCTTCTTTACAGCAACATAGCACAATGAAGACTTCTTACAGAGAGATACAGAGACAGACCCGAGACTGGATAAAAGATTCCAGCTCCTAACTCAATACCTTTTTTCACAGACTCAGTAGCACTTTCTTCACATTGGCTGACTGAGTTACCACATGACTCTTCCTCCTCATGAATATTCCAACAAGTATTCCAGTATTTGAGGGGCTGCCACAAAGAAGAGGGCATCAAACTATTCTCCAAAGCACCAAAGGGCAAGACAAGAAACAATGGTTGGAAACTGACAAAAGAGAGAAGCAACCTGGAATTAAGGAGAAACTTCCTAACAGTGATGACAATTAACCAGTGGAACAGCTTGCCTTCATGAACCGTGGGCACTCCATCACTGGAGGTTTTTAAGAAGAGACTAGACACTCACTTGTCTGAAATGGTATAGGTTTTCCTGCTTGAGCAGGGGGCTGGACTAGAAGACCTCCAAGGTCCCTTCCAGCTCTATTTTATTCTATTCTATCACTAAGAAAGGCAAGGGCTTTTTCAGACCTTCAGTTTTAATTTAGAGTTGAAACAGAGAGGACAATGGCTTGCCAAGAGCTAGAAAGACCTATGTTCAAATTCCCACTTAGCCTGTAACAAATACTTAACCATTCTCGATTGTCTTGCTTGGCACTTAATGGGAGTCAGAGAAAATGAAGAAAATATAAATGGATATTTTATTAAAATATTTTGTTACCTTTATTAGCAGCAGCAAACAAGGACACACACAATAAAATATAACGAACATTGACACTTAGAAAAGCAGAAACGTTTAACGTATTGAGTGATATAAAATTATGTGATAGAAAGAAGCTCTCTAAATTAAACAATGATATTATCTGTTGAATTTCTCTGAATCTGATGACATTCACTCTTCTGTCGTCCCCTGTAGGAAAAAAAAAAAATAGAAAGGGGGAAAAAGGAAAGATTGTTATTAAATGGTAGAAAATGTGCATTCCAACCTCTGGTTTGCCATCACGGCCACTGTGGATGCTGGAAGGCAAACTCCACCTTCTGCGTTCAGTTTTGCTCCACTGGGGGACCCTGGAAAGGGTCGAGAGTCGCCCTGTAAGGGCGACAAGCAAGGAAAGAACCCCTGCTTGATTGCGGGAGGGCGGTAGCCCTTCTGCTCAATCCAAGGCAGCCCTCGAAACCGGCGGACAAAAGACCGGTCATAGAAATATGGCTCGTCACTAGGCTGCAGACAGCCAAAGTCAAACTTACCACCAGGCACTTCTAAAGCAGCACGGATGAGACTGGGTGAGATCTGAACCTCTCTTCAATCCCAAGTATTTTCTTTTCCTATAAAACCTGCCCAAAGCATCTTCCCCCCTGTGAGGAGAGAGGGAAGGGAACTTCTATCCCACCCTCTAAGAATAGTGGCAACTGACTATCCGGGGGAGTTAAAACACTGAAAGAATAACCTTAATCTAACTGGATTTATATGCTTCTAAAATTTGGGGACCAAAAGATTTCTTATCTTTATAGAAGACTTTGGTTTTTATTTACAAAAAAGAAATAAAATTGGAAAAAGGATTATAAAAATTTTGGACTTAAAAAACCTTAAATGGCATTGGTGACATCTTGTGGCCATGTTTGATATTACAACTTGTTATTGTCTAAAGGAGACTTGGCTTGAAGCCCAGACTATAGATAAGACTTTTTTCCCCATAAATATTTTATTAGGTTTTACAAGGGTCAGGAAAGGATGGGATAAGTATGGGTATTGGGTAGGGTTCAAGGGTGGGGGTGGGGTAAGGATCAGTACAAAAATGGGGTTGCCCCCAATGATAATTCCATGCTTTGGCAAGCAGACTGTCGTCCGGATACAAATATTAAGTAACTGTAATTAATATAATGGTAACTAACTATAATTAATAACAATAGCGATAATCCTAAAAACAATAACTAGTCAGTAGATATCATTCATCCTATTAATTTTCATAATCCTTTCTCACTAGATCGTGTAGCTAACCATCGATAAAAATTTCCCATGTTTTAAAATAAGCTGAGTCTTCTTTCTCTTTGATCTCTAAAGTTAATCTATCCATTTCTGCACATTCTAAAATTTTGGTAATTATAATCTGGTCAGATGGTAAATTTTCATTTTTCCAAAATTGGGCGAATGCTATTCTCGCTGCTCTCAATACATGTAATATTAAATATTCATTCTCTTTTCCATAGTTAAGTCCTAGTATTCCCAACAAAAACAATTCTGGCTTAAATTCTATCTGTATTTTAGTCATCTTTTCCAGCCATATATGAATCTTAAACCAAAACTTCTTAGCGCTAGGACATACCCATCAGATATGATAGTAGGTACCTGGTTTTTGTTTACATTTCCAACAGTTATTCGATACATTTTTAAACATTTTCGCTAATCTAACTGGTGTCATATGCTATCTATAAAACATTTTATATAAATTTTCTTTATATGAGGCTGCTTTGGTAAGTTTGATATTTCTATCCCAAAGCTTTTGCCAGTCTTCTAAATCTATAGAATATCCAAAACTTTTGCCCAAACTAACATTGTTTCTTTTACTTGTTCTTCTTCCATCTTCCACTTTAAGAGGAATTTGTAGAGTTTCTTAATCAAATTTTCCTCTGTTTTCAAAAGTATTTTATCAAGTTGTATCTGTTCTTTATAAAATCCCATTGACTTTGCATCTTTTTCATATCTTGTTTGAATTTGCAAATAAGGCCACCATGCTAAATCAATACCTTGTTGTTGAAGGTCTTGCCTGTCTTTAAGTTTTCCATCCTTATCCAAAATGTTTTTATAGGTAACAAGTTTATCATAATTAATTAGATTTGGGTAAGCGAACACTTCCATAGTTGAAAGCCACTCAGGTATTTTACTATATTTTTTTTGTTTAATTCTCTCCCATTCTAGCAAAAGTACATTTCTTATAGCGTGGTTTTGAAAATATTTGTGTACTTTATTTTCCCCATACCACAGAAAAGCATGCCAACCCAATTGTAGGTCATGTCCCTCTAGGTAGAGAAGTCTTTTATTTCTCAACATTATCCATTCTTTAAGCCAAAGCAAAATGGCTGCTTGGTAATTGAGTCTCCAGTCCAGGAGTCCAAATCCTCCAATGTCTTTATCTTCTTGTAACATTTTAGTTTTAATTCGTGCTTTTTTCCCCTTGCCATATAAATCTCAATATTGTTGCATTTAAATCATCAAAAAAATTCTTTCCCAGTTTTACAGGAACTGTTTGAAATAGAAAGAGTAGCTTCAGTAGAATACTCATCTTCACTGTCGCTATTCTTCCTAACAATGACAATTGAAGATTTTCCCACTTTTCCAAGTCTATTTTGATTTGTTTCAATAATCTTTCATAATTATTTTCTTTTAATGTTGTGCATTTTGATATTAAGTGGATACCTAGGTATTTGACTTTTTTAACTATTTGGAGATTTGTCTTTTTTACAAATTGAGTTTTCTGTTTGTCTGTTAGGTTTTTTGTTAATACCTTAGTCTTTTCCCTGTTTATTTTCAAACCAGCCACTTCTCCAAATTTTTCTATTTTCTGGAGAAGTTTAGTAGATGTTTCTAGTGGCTCCTCCAAAATGAAAACCAGGTCATCTGCAAAAGCTTGTAATTTGTATTTCTGATCTTTTATCTCCAGTCCTTTGATTTCCATATCCTGCCTGATATTTCTAGCCAGGACTTCCAATGTGAAGATAAATAACAGGGGAGATAGTGGACATCCCTGTCTTGTGCCTTTTTTAATATCAAAACTTTCTGTATAGTCTCCATTCAAAAGTATCCTTGCTGTTTGTTTATTATAGATTACTTGGATAAGACTTTTTCAACCTTGACAAATACTAGTTGTGAGAAGCTCAGCTGTGTCCTATACCTAGTTATAAAATTATTTTCATTCTCTGACTTTAAAGCTTATCAACTTAATACACCATCAAGAGAATATGGATGAAGACCAGGAACAGATTCTTTTTATGTTGAAAGCAATACATGAAACCATTCTTTCAGCTTGTGATGAAATAAGATGCTACAGAAAAGAACAAGATGTCAGCCTAGATATATGAACCCAAATTTTGACCACAATTAAAGAATTAATTATGCAGAAGATAACAGAAGAAGTGGAACAATTAAATACTATGATAGAGGATTCAACTGACCAACAAACACAGTCAATGGAAAATCCAGAAAAGGGACTGACAACACTGAAAATGGAAAAGACTTTCTATATAAATCAGAAGAAATTTGAGGAGCAAGAAGAAGAACAGACCGAAGGGAAGACAAACATATCAGGACAACTATGGGATTTGAAATAATAGAGAGACGATCCATTAGCCCTTCCCAAAAAATGGCGACTGGATGGTCTCTCTTATTTCAAATAATCTATATAACAGCAGAGAGAGATCTATTTGATGACTTAAAAGCACTGACATTGAAGGCGAGCTGGCAAAGGAAGAAAGCTAGAATAAGGCTGAAGAAAATTGGGGTTTTGATTTATTAGAGAGAATTTTATATTACTAATTAAAATAGAATATACTCAAATAGCAAGATGTGTATTTTGAATACTAGATTTTGTTATGAATTGAGATAAAGAAAACTTTGGTCACTTAAAACTTGGAAGTATAAATATTAAAAGTTCAATTTGAATATTGATGGAAAATTAAAAATTTGGGAAAATAAATAAATAGGATATTGATTGTCGATAAAGATTGAATGTAAAAGTAAATAAAATATGTATAAGCTAAAATTTATTGATAAATGTAATAAGCATGTTTTTACTTAGTTGATATAATAAGAACTGTATTAGCTTAAATATGAGACAGTAGATATTAAGGGAAAAAGAAAGGAAGTATTTGATGTTGAAATAAGGGAAATTTTGGTCATTAAATTTAAGACATTTGGAAATTAGTTGAAAATAAGGATGTTATATTGCAGTGATGGCAAACCTTTTAGAGACCAAGTGCCCAAACTGCAACCCAAAACCCACTTATTTATCACCAGGTGCCAGGTGGGTGTGGCTCACTGGGTGGGCATGGCCACCTCTATGTTGTTCATGGGGAGGGACACCTGTGGGGGCCGGGAAGGATTGGGGGAGATCCAGGGGGTCTCTTGCAGGTGGTGTGGTGGGCAGGAGGCTTGTCCTGCGGGGTAAGGCAAGGCAGGGTGGGGGTGCCATTGTCGCAGGGCAACGCGAGGCAGGGGCCGGGGCAGCTGCTGCCTAACACTGTTGGCCCCCGCACACAGAGGCCAACGAGTGCATGGGGCCCGACAGTGTCCGTCAGCAGCCACAGCCTGCCAGCCCCTTGACTGGTGCACTCTGGGGCTCTGCAGCCCACCGCCATCAGTTCAGAGAAACTGCCTCTGAGCTGGATGGCCAGCCGACAGCTGAGGAGGCGATGCAGTGGGTCATGCCCGGGAAAAGGAGAGCATGCGAGGCCAGGAGGGATGGGATGGGGGGGAGGGAAACCAGCTGTGCTGGGATGCATCCGGCCACGTGGGACCTCAGCGAGTTAGTGGGCAGCTGGTTGAAGAGGGACGGTTGCCATCTCAGGGGCATGGCACGCATGCCCACAGAGAGGGCTCTGAGTGCCGCCTCTGGCACGCGTGCCATAGGTTCACCACCACTGTTATATTGTATTATTAACTAGATGATGCAAGATGATGGGAAATAGAATATACTTAAATAGATAAGATGGGTATCTTGAATATTAGACTTTGTTATGAATTGAAATAAAGGAAACTTTGGTTACCTAAAACTTGGAAATTATAAATATCAAATGTTAAATTTAAATATTGATGGGAAACTAAAAATTGGGAAAAACTAATAACAGGACATTGATTATCTATAAAGATTGAATGTAAAAGCAACTAGGATATGTATAAGCTAAACACTTATTGATAAATGTAATAATGCTATTTTAATTGATATAATAAGAACTGTATTAGTTCAAATATGAGACAGTAGATATTAAAGGAAATATTTGATGTAGTACCTTGAGATTTGTACTAAAGATTTTTGTATGCTATTGAATTATTGATTAACCCAGACACCACATTTCTTTTTAAATACTTAAATATAAAATTAGAAAATTAATAAAATACTACAAAAAAAGAAAAAGAAAATGTGCATTCCATGGAGATGTAAGTTGTAGCTTGTATTAGAAGTCAGGCTGAGACTTTCAGTTTGTCGACGCGGTTGCTGCGGACATTAGAAGGTGAGCTCCATCTTTCACATCCGATTTTTCTTTGCTGGGGGACCATAGAAAGGGTCAAAAGTTGCCCTGTAGGGGCGACAAGCAAGGAGGGGACCCCCACTTGATCACAGGAGGGCGGCAATCCTTCTGCTCGATTCGGGACAGCCCTCCAAACTGGCAGAGGAAAGACCGGCCATAGCAATATGGCCCGTCATTAGGCTGCAGATAGCCGAAGTCAAACTCACTATCAAGCACTTTGAAAGCAACAAGGATGAAACTGGGTGAGATCTGATCTTCTCTTTACCCTAAGTACTTCTCTTCCTGTAAAAGCTGTTCAGACTATCTATCCCCCTGGGAGGAGAGAGGGAAGAGAATTTCTATCCCACCCTCTAAGAATAGCGGTGTCTGACTATCCAGGGGAATCAAAGCATTAAAGGAACAATTTTAATCTAATTGGATTTATATGTTCCTGAAACTTGGGGACCAAAAATTTTCTTATTTTTACTGGAGACACTTGTTTTTATCTACAAAAAAGAAATAAAATTGGACAAAGGATTAGAAAAGTTTTGGACTTAAAAAACCTTAAATGGCATCAGTGACATCTTGTGGCAAAGTCTGGTATTACAATTTGTTATTTCCTAAAAGAGATTTGGCTTGGAGCCCAGACCTTAGATAAGACTTTTTTGACCTTGGCACCATCTGTGAGAGACTTAGCTGTAAGAGAACAGCTGGGCAGCATAACTGGCCTACTGGAACTGTGAATGTAAACCTTTACTGACTTTCAGAGTCATATGTGGGAAATTGCTTTCCTATCTCTTTACTTGAGGAATATTGGTCACTATCTGAGATGTTGAAATACCTTGGACTATAAAATTTTGCTCGACAAACAACTTTTACTAGAAAGCCTATTTATAAACACGTGAAAGAGATAGATGAAGACCAGGAAAAGATTCTTTCCATGTTGAAAGCAATACATGAAACCATTCTCTTAGCTTGTGGTAGAATGAGATCCAACATAAAAGATCAAGATGCCAGCTTAGATACACAAATCCAGACTTTGACTACAACCAAAGAACCAACAATGCAGAAGATAACAGAAGAAGTGGGACAATCAAATACTAAGACAGAGGACTCAATTGACCAACAAATACAGCTGATGGAAAATCCAGAAAAAGAAGTGACAACACTGAAAATGGAAATGACTTTCTATATAAATCAGAAGAAATTTGAGAAAGAAGAACAGATTGAATGGAAGACAAATATATCAGAGCAAACATGGGGATCTGGAATAACAGGGAGACAATTTAATGAATACAAATGGGCTAGTCCTTCCAGAAAACTGGCAATTAAATGGTCTCTTTCATTTCAAATAACATATACAATAATAGAGGGAGATCTATTTGATGTACTAAAAGCACTGATGTGGAAGCCTAGTTGGCAAAGGAAGAAAGCCAGAATAAGGTTGAAGAAAATTGGGGTTTTACTTACTAGAGGGGATTTCATATTATTAATTAGAGGGTTAAAGGGAGATGTTGAGATAAGGGAAATTTTGGTTATTAGATTTAAAATACTTGCAAATTAGTTGAAAATAAGGATTTTATCTGTTTAATATTTAAAAATTAGACCTAAAAGGGAAAAGAAAATGAATGATCATGAATATGTTTGATTTATTGATTAACCTAGGTAATATACATAATGGTTTTGATTTATTAAAGGGGATATTGTATTATTAAATAGATGATTTAATATGGTGGGAAATAGACAACTTTTAGGAAATAGAACAAGATTATATTCAAATATAATGTATTTGGATATTATATTTTGTTATGAATTGAGACAAGGGAAATCTTGGTTACCCAAAGCCTGAAAATTATAAATATCAAAGGTTAAATCAGAATATTGATGAGAAACTAAAAATTGGGGAAAAATTAATAAAAGGATATGGATTGTTTATGAAGATTGAATGTAATTAAAATATGTATAAGCTAAAAATTTATTGATAAATGTAATAATGGTGTTTTTATTGAGTTGACATAACTAGAATTGTACTAGCTTGAATACGAGACAGTAAATGTTAAGGGAAAAAGAGAAGAATATCTGATGTTGTAATCTGAGATTTGCACTAAAGATTTTGTTATTGAATTATTGATTAACCCAGTCACCACATTGCTTTTTAAATACTTAAATGTAAAACTGGAAAATTAGACTTCTTGCATCATCTGTCTCAACAACACCAAGGAGAGAGATCAAACAAATGTTGCTTTGATTAAAGAATGAAGTGGTATAGTCACATTTCCTGCCAGAGTGCCAGGAGGGAGGTCCCTTCTATCAAATGAGGAAAGCAGCCACCTACTATAGCATCATTGAAAAGGCCACCCCAGGACTTCCAGTTAGGCATTGCAGCGTGACGGGCACAGGAAGATGGGGCTCCATCTTTTACATTTGATTTTACCCCACTGGGGACCCTAAAAAGGGTTGAAAGTCACCCAGGAGAGGGGACGAAGAAGGAGGGGACCCTCATCGATTGCGGAGGGTCAGTGGATCTTCTGCTGGATCTGAGGAAGCCCTCCAAACTGGTGGGGAAAAGACTGGCTACATTCATGTGGCCAGTCAGAAGCTGCAGACAATCAAAGATAAGCACTAACTAGCAATTGTTGAGCAATGTGGATGGAACTGGGTGAGACTTGATCCTCTTAATACTACTCTCCTGGAAAAAAGAATGCCCAAAGCAAATAATCCTCCACGATGAGAAAGGGAAGGGAAGTTTTTGCCCCACTCCCTCAGGAAAATAAAAGTGGTGAATTAATTGCTTTGGGGGAAAATAGAGAAAACTACAAGATCAATTTGGAATTAATACAGATATATAGCTTTGAAATTTGGGGGCTAAAAGTACCTTTGAGACTTTTTTTAAGAAAAGATATTTGAAAGTCTGTAAAGTAGGCTTCGATTTGGAAAGCTGGAAGACTATGTTAATGACATCTAGTGGTGAATCATGGCACTACAATTTATTATGCTTAAAGGAAACTTGGTTTGAAGCCTGGACTTAGATAAGATTCTTTGTTGTTCTTGGAAACTTTCACTTTTGCAGACTGCAGTTGGGAAAAGGGGAAAAAACTTTTGGGCTGCTTATCTGTGTAGGGGACCCTATTGGACTATAAAGACTACATACAAAAACAAAATGGGTGTTTCATACTTAGCCTCAAATGGTAAAAAAAACCATCTTTAAAACATGTCTCCGAAGCCCCCAACTTGATATACCAACAAGAAAATATTAATGAATCTTAGAAAGAAATTCTTTCTATGTTGAAATAATTCCAAGAGACAATTGTTTTAATTCATGATGAGACTAAAAATAATGCAAATGAGATAAAAGAACAATTTTCTAACATAAACTTACAAATTCAGACAATGACTACAAAGAGAGAACTAGTAACTCAGAAAACAGAAGGAAAATTAGAAGAAACAGATCCAAAGATGGAGGACCTAAAGGAAGGAATTATCAGACAGATACAGACAAATGAAAAATTAGAAGATGCAGTGATAACACCAGAAATGGAAAAGACATAGTACTTGTCAAGATTTCAGAACACATTTGAGGATAAGGAAGAAGAGCTGATTGAACAGATGGTAAAGCTGTTAGGAGAAATGCTGAATATTGACAAACAAGAAATGAAAAGAAAAACTGAAGGAGAAGGATGGAGGCTGTTTAATGAATGTAAATGGGTTGAGCGTTATTCAATCAAATTTTCTTCCTCATTCCAAATAATATATACAAAAACAGAGGAAGAATTACTTGATGATTCAAATGCACTGACTTAGAAAGTTATTTGGCAAAGGAAGAAAGCTAGAGTAAGACTGAAAAACATAGAGGTTTTGACTTATTAGATGGGATATTATACTATTAAACAGATGTTTGAATTTGGTTAAGAAAATAGATAACTGTTAGAAATAAAAGTATTATAATTAGAAGGATAGGATTTGTAACTAGAATATTATACTTTGTTATGAGATGGGAAATATGAAAATTCTAAAAGAGTTTGAATAAGGGAAGCTTTTGGTTACCCAAATATAATTTATTATGAAAAAATATAAGTGATAAAGATATTTTGAACATTGATGGGAAATTAAAAAAAATTTAAAATGTGGGAAAAACGGGATATTATTGAACAAATGGATTTTAAGTGCAAATGCAATTGAGATATGTTCTGGCTAGAAAAGATAATGTAAACTGACACTATTGATATTATGTATAATACCAAAAAAATGTGATGGAGATGTCTATATTTAACTGTATATGTATTAACAGTAACAAGAATTGTATTTGCCCAGTATGGAAAAATGCATACCACCAGAAGAAGAGAGGATCAAGGAAGCACTGGATGGAGTAGTATTGGAACTAGACTGAGAAAGTTACTATGTACCACTGAATTACCAATGGACCAAGACAACACATTGTTTATTAAGTACTCATGATTGTAAAATTAGAAAATTAATAAAATATGTATATATATATATAAAAAGAAAAGGCCACCCTGGTTCTGTCTCTCCAGCTTTCATATCAGTAGTGATTAAAATTGTTCATCCTCAAAATTGATTTGGATTGTGCATAAGAACAGCATATTTCTACTGTTCATAGGGATCATCAGGAAGGATTAAAAATGTCAAGGTAGCATCCATGCCCATGTCACTGAAGTCTCACCCTATTTAACCTGCAGCAGTTTATGTGGTTCTAACTACCATCTTGACCTTTTTGATCCCTGTTACAGATGCCCCTGCTACTATTTATTAAACCAGGCCTTCTTTGGACAGGCCTTCAGCATTAGCCTGAAAAGAAAAACCATTGCTGTTTTAAATTTAATGAGTGGGTTCCTTAAAGCAGTGGCCCCCAACCTTTTGGGCACCAGAGAATGGTTCTATGGAGAAAGGTTTTTCCCCAGACTGGAGGGGATGTGGTTTCATGTGCTGCCTGCATCCTGTGGATGGGGCTTCACCTGGTTTCTGGCATGCCATGGACCGGGGGATGGGGATCCCTGCGTTAAAGCTACTACCTTTCCAATAGAAGTCTTTTTAATGATTAGCAGAAAAATGACAGTTTTCATAACATCCGAAGCATTTATTTCAAGTTCTCTATAGGCCTGGCTGCTTCACTGGTTGTCTAGCAGCTCTTCTGGACCCAATGATAGAGATTCTTAGTGCAATTATCTTGGTCTGCTTTTTCCTGTTCCTTTCTGGACCTCAGACATAATATGAGATGGAAGTAATACAATTTTGGCAGCTTAGAAAACTTCAGAGGAAGGCAACAAAAAAGATACAGGGATGTTGCCATACATCTCTATGATGGAAGGCTGAAGGAATTTCAGATTTCAGCCTGGAGAAAAGAAGGCCAATGGAGTAAATGAGATATCAGGGTTCAGGTGCCAGAGAAGTATTTTCCATTGTCATAGAAATGAGGAGCAGAAACAATGGAACTACACTGAAGTCATTTAGAAAATTTCCTGACAGTAACATCTGAACATCAGTGGAATAGCTGACCTGCGAAAGTTGTGCATTCTCCATCTCTGGATGTTTTTAGAAGAAGCTCTCCAAGATGTTTTATTGGTTTTCTACACATTAACAGAATAACAGAGTTGGAAGGGACCTTGGAGATCTTCTATTCCAACCCCCTGCTTGAGCAGGAGGTTCTAAACCATTCTGAACAAGTGGCTGTTCAATCTCTTCTTGAAAACTTCCAGTGATGGAGCACCCATCCACAACTGCTGGAGGCAAGCAGAACAGAACCTTGGAGGTCTTCTAGTCCAACCTCTTACTCAAGCAGGAGACCCTATACCATTTCAGACAAATGTCTGTTCAATGTCTTTTAAAAACCTCCAGTGATGGAGCACCCACAACTTCTGAAGGCAATCCATTCCATTGGTTAATTGTGCTCACTGTTAGGAAATTTCTCCTTAATTCTAGGTTGTTTCTCTTCTTGATTTGTTTCCATCTATTGCTTCTCGTCTTGCCTTCTAATGCTTTTGAAAATAGGTTGACCCTCTCTTCTTTGTGGCAGCCTTTCAAATATTGGAACACTGCTATCATGTCACCCCTAGTCCTTTTTTTCACTAGACTAGATACACCAATTCCTGCAAACATTCTTCATATGGTTTAGCCTCCAGCCCCCTAATCATCTTTGTGGCTCTTATCTGCACTCTTTCCAGAGTCTCAATATCTTTTTTGTATTGTGGTGACCAGAACTGGATGCAATATTCCAAGTGTGGTCTTACCAAGGCCTTATAAAGCAGTACTAACACTTCATGTGATCTTGATTCTATCCCTCTGTTAATGCAGCCTAGGACTGCTTTAGCTTTTTGGGCAGCTGCACACACTATTGGCTCATATTTAAGTGATTGTCCACTAGGGCTACAAGATTCCTATCACAGTTACTGCTATTGAACCAGGTTCCACCTATTCTATATCTGTACATTTGGTTGTTTTCTGGTCTAAAAGTAAAATCTAACTTTTTTCACCACTTAATTTCATTTTGTTAGATAGGGCCCAGTGTTCAACTCTGTTGAGATCCTTCCAGATCTTTGGGTGTGTTGGCTATTCCTGCCAGCTTGGTGTCATCTGCAAAGCTGATGAGTTCCCCTTCTATTCCCTCATCTAAAATGTTTATGAAGATATTGAAGAGTATTAGGCCTAAGACGGAACCTTGGGGGTTGGATTAGAATAACCTCATGGTGACTGTCAGACCCATAATATTGCAATTTGGTGGAACATTCTTTTTTTCACTGCTACTTGATAATTTATGTTCTTTCCAAAAATATGGCCCCCACCATTGGCCACTATCTTTTCCTTTTTCAGAAAGTCTTTGTGGTTACTGGCTGTATTAGGGGGCAGAGCAATTTTGGATGTGCAACTTTTGACTTTTTTACATCCAGGGGCAGAAAGTCAGGAGTTCCTATCCCCTAAGATCCAACTACTGATGGCCACAGATGAAAGGAAGCCTACTTATCTTCACCATGGCCCCTCAGGATAAAAAGCTGGGCTGATAAAAGATGTAAATTGATTTAGATGGCAAAGATTTTCTGAAGGTTCATATTATCAAATGGAAGACTTGTGGCAGCTTTGATCTCTGACAGACATAGTGGCCTCTAATAAGAATATTTTGATTGTTTTTTGAAAGATATTCTATCTATTCTATTTTGAAAAATATTCTTCTAATCATTTCCTTCTTATTTTGCAAATGCACACAGCGTACGCAATATCCCTAAACCAATGCAAAGCAAAGGTCAGCTAAGACTTCGTATATTACCATCTTCTATTTCTCTAGTTCCTTCTTTATAAATTATATACTACTTACCATGATTTCAGGAACAAACTTTGCAGGCAGTGTGGTTGGGGTTTCTAGTACACTGAAGTAACTGTGCTGGCCTGTTGTAAAATAGTAACAAAATATACATATAAATCCACATAAAGTGGCGAGATGGGTGGCAAATTTAATAAATAAAATAAAATAAATATGGTGAGTCAACTCCAGTTTTTAAAATTATAGAGTACAACCATCCAGAATATGTATAGATTTAACTTATCGATGTCTATGTAATATTAGAAGAGTATCTAGTTATTGATATAAGTAGTGTGGGAAGTCACCTCACCCCAGAAAAGGAAATATTAAAAGGGCAGAAAAAATATATATTTCCTCAGGATCTTGAAGAGGCAGGGAAGCATGCCCAGTTTTCTTAATAACCCCAAGTCTGCCTCCCCCAAGCAGAAACCAGCTCTATAGAAATGCAGATGCAGACCATTCAGGAAAGTTGGAGCTAGAAGATTAAGAAGACAAAGACCTAAAATCTGCATACCTCACCCAAACTCTAAGAGTCATTAGCCCAGCCCCAGGGAAGCAGGATATGACCTTTGGGACATAATAGGATTATACCACAGATACCAAGGCCCAGAAAAGCACACTCAGACTCAGTTCAAAGTTCATGCCACAGGAACAAGAAACAACTCAAAACAACAGGCTTCAGAGGGTATAAAAAACCCACTCCCTAAATGTGTTCTCTCTCTTTTCTGCCAGAGCCATCTTCCTGTCTGGCTCTCTTCTCCAATAAACTACAACCTTCTTCCCAAAACAGTTGCCATGTTTATTCTCAGCTTGGATGAACCAGGATGAAGACTTTTCTTCCAACAATTTGGCACACCAGAATGGGACTCCAAGCTAACCTCTCCAATGGACTGAGACTGGTAAGCCCCATCTTGCCGGCAGCAGACCACTTGTGTCTGTGGATGGGTTTCCCAGGTCATGCCCAGTGGAGCCAGGGTAGTAAAGGGAGTTTTGGGTTTGAGCTCAAGGGCTGCTTTGAAAAGAAGGTGAAGGTGAGTACCTCTAAATTTTAACTTTAAAGCCCAGGGGAACAAAGGAAATGTGTGTATGTGTGTGTGAGTGAGTGAGAAGACCCTTTTTTCCCAATCACAGTTGGATTTTGCTCCCTCTGGTCTTTCCTAGCTGCAGAAAGGATCTGTTCAAGTGGCAGACCCTGGAAAGCATGGGGTTTTGGCCAGAGTGCAGGACCTTTTGTTAGGGAAAAGGGAGAGGCTGTGTGAAAATGGAATGGAATGAGTGATTGACAGAATTGAATTTGGGCAACCAGCTGGTAAAGGCCCTGTAAGCAAAGCCCTGTTCAGAAGGTGAGGGGGGGCAGAAAAGGAGGGGTCAGTACTCATCGCTTTCCAAAAAGCGCAGGTCCTCCCAGACACACAAGGGGTCAGAAAACCGTGACAGAAAAGGAGGGGTCAGTACTCATCGCTTGGAAAAAAGCAAGTGCAGGTCCTCCCAGACACAAAAGGGGTCTGAAAACCATGACAGAAGAGGAGGGGTTAGTACTCATCGCCTTTCAAACAGGCGCAGGTCCTCCTGGACTAATGAGGAGTCCAAAAACCATGACAAATAGTTCCCAGGGAAGGAGGTAAGGGTACTTCGTCAGGGAACCGCAGTCCTCCCCGGATGCTTTTTCGTCTGAAAAACCAGTCAGATCAATTTTAATCTTGTGCCAGTAAAAGTGTGACATCCACACCATTATGACACAAAGAGGGGATTATGGGAAGTCATCCCCCCCCCAGAAAAGGAAATATTAAAAGGGCAGAAAAAAATATATTTCCTCAGGATCTTGAAGAGGCAGAAAAGCATGCCCAGTTTCCTTAATAGCCCCAAGTCTGCCTCCCCCAAGCAAAAACCAGCTCTATAGAAATGCAGATGCAGACCATTCAGGAAAGTTGGTGCTAGAAGATTAAGAAGACAAAGGCCTAAAATCTGCATACCTCACCCAAACTCTAAGAGTCATTAGCCCAGCCCCAAGGAAGCAGGATATGACCTTTTGGACATAATAGGATTAAACCACAGATACCAAGGCCCAGAAAAGCACACTCAGACTCCGTTCAAAGTTCATGCCACAGAAACAGGAAACAACTCAAAACAAAAGGCTTCAGAGGGTATAAAAAAACCCACTCCCTACATGTGTTCTCTCTTTTTGCTGCCAGAGCCATCTTCCTATCTGGGTCTCCTCTCCAATAAACTACAACCTTCTTCCCAAAGCAGTTGCCAGCTTGGATGAACCAGGATGAAGACTTTTATTCCAACAATTGTATAGGATACTTTAGGCACACTTATTGAACACAGTTTATGAAAGTTTAATTTTGTCAAAATTTTCACTTTAATAGACAAAGAGCAAAGAAGAAATGAAAAAAAAATACAGAACAATCAGGAAAACTTACTACTTTGCATGAGAGAAATAATTCAAACTACTTTTGAATGGAGCACTAAACTTTCACCAGAGATATAAAATTAATTATGTCTTTCCAGCACATCAGTAGAGAGCTTGCTACACCCAAGGTTAAGTTTGGGGTCACACTATCTTTGAATGATTTGTGTGAATAGTGGTTTGGTTGGCTGCCCTTTCCTCCCAGATCATCCCATAATTCTTTATGTGATTGGAAGCCTCACATTTGGGATGCATTGTTCAAAAATACGTTTGAATCTGTAATTTTGATCTTGATGTCACCACATTAATAAACTGATGGAAAAACTGTTTATGAAAGCTTTGATTCCCTCACCTATTTACATTTTGCTTATCTGACTCTGCATATGTTCACATTATAACCATATAATGGAATCATTTTTATAAGATTTATTGTAACCTCTGGGAAGGATGATTTGTGAGGGGGGAGCCATGGATATAACCTTTATCATTTTATTCCTTTTCTGTGAGGGGAGGAGGAACCTTTGGAGCTCTTCTGTACTGTGCTTAGCTTTGCTTTGTTTACTCAGTTCCTCTTCACTTTGACGTATCTTTCTGAAGAATATAAGGGGGGGATTGCCCAAGGCCATCTGCTCCGCTTCACCACGGAAGAGAGGAAGAGACACCTGGGAAACATCTTATCACTGTCTCCGTTAGGAGTTCTCACAACATTTTAACACCTCTGGATTGGCACCTATGGACTGGGTAGTTGGGGGGAAGGGTTTAAACTTTGGTGTGTAACCTAGAGAATTCACACGGGCTTTTCAGATCCTGCCTGCCTTCTCTTGCTTTCACTAACTCTCAAAGTTCCTGTTGAAATGATGAGAGTTTTAAGAGTTCTGCTTTCTTGAGAGATTCAGCTGAGGCAGGGCCTTACATTTTCTTTTATTGTATTAACTCTAGTTTGAACAATATCCTTAAAAATTACGATGATTCATATATTGATTAAAATAATAATATCTACCAAGTGATAAGGCAGAAACTGTTTTTGTTGACATTTTTGCGGATGATAATCTTGCATTATTTCTGTAATATTTATTATTCTGCTGCACAGAAATTACCTGTAATTGTCTTCGCAGGAGACACTTATATTTCTGTTTTCCAAGATCTCTCTCAACTGTGCAATGGAATGTCCTGTGCAAGATTCCCTGGCAATAGAAGCCCATCACACATTAGTTCCAAGTGCTTATTGTCTCTGTAAGTCACAAAAATTTGCATACAGAAAACTGCAAAAACCTTCCAGAAAATAAAAAACTTGGTGCCTGATTCCTGAATAAATATTTTTCCAATAGTTTAAAAATCTCTCTAGTGCTTTCAAGATAACCTCATTCCTAAATACCTGAATTAGCATAATCAGTCTTCCCCAAGCACCCACCTTTAAGCAAACCAAAAAAGGTATCAATACACAGAACATTTTTTTAATTGCATTTTTCCTCTTATACTGCATTGTACACATAGATAACACATTTGCAATATTTGTAGGGGGAGGGTCATAGTATCATTATAATTAAAGAAAATGTAAAATCAGGCTCAGTTGGGGGGGAGGGGGAGATCTAAAACAAGAAACAGAAAAAACTAAAGAACAATGCATGAAAACGCTATAGATCGTAATGTTTAAATTAATAATAAAGGGGGCCCTCAGAAGTTTTATATAATTTCAGAATACAAAAGAGGTTACTGTAAATATATTTTAGATCCTTCCTCTGTGTCTTTTTTTTAAAAAGTTCTCCTTTTCTTCATGACTCTACTCTTGTTTTTTTCCCATGCTGCCCTCTTTTCTAAGCTGCCTCTCTTTCTCTTGCATTTTACAAACCCACCTTGGGGCTGTTGGAGAGTAATTACACAATATGGCAAAAGATTATTAGAATCTTAAACTCTTTTCTCACCCATCTGTTTTTTTCTTCCTGGATTTGTTTCCCCCTCCTTTTAATGTCTCAAGAGTTACTTTGCTCTTGAAATAATAATAAGAAGAAGAAACTGAAGATTTTATTTTAGCAGCTCAAGAAGCTTTGCCAACCAATTGCACAAAGACAAAGATTCGACATGTAACAAACAACCAGCAAATGTCTTTGCAGAAAAAATGATGAAACAGTTGATCATTTGATCAGTAGCTGCAACAATATTTCACAAATGAAGGCATGTCCCAGATAGTATTGCAGGATCCAATCTGAGTAAGTCACCTGTACCAGAGGTTTAGTCTTCTGAGCTTTTGGACTTCTGCTGAAGCCCATCCTCAGGGAACATCTCTCTAGCAGAGTGCGTGCTCTCTAGAGAGAAATTCCCTGAGGATGGGCTCCAGCATGAGTCCAAAAGCTTGAAAAATTAAACCTCTGGTTTGGTGACTGACTCAGATTGGATCCTGCAATATTTCACAAACTGACTACAAGCAGCGTCATGACTGAGTTGCCAGAATTATTCATTGGATACTTTGGCAGAGATTTGGATTTGAATGTGGTAAAGCTGCTGGAACCATCAAGCTGAGCAAGTTTTGGAAAACTAAAGAGCCAAGATCTTATGGGATTTTAAGATCCAAACAGACAGGCATCTTGTTCAAGCCTGATATAAGTGACTGAAAGGAAGAAAGTTTGGTTCATTGATGGTTGATGATTGAGAAAAACCAATTGGAAAAAAGTATAAAATATTGGGACTTGCAAATCAAAGCTGAATACTGATGAAAAAAGAAATCTGTTGTTATATCAATAATGACTGATGCCCTCAAACCAATGCCTAAAAGACTTCCTCGATATCTGGAAATATTGAATTTATCAGACCTGAACACCCTACTTTTACAGCAACCATCTTGCTTTGAACTACCTATATTCTTAGGCAATATCTTAATATTTTTTAAGTCCTTGCTTGTACCTGAATTGTTAAATTTCCACCAGTCTTACACTATGAATTTAATTGTAGATTATCTACACATAGTAATATACCTGTATATGTTATTAATTATATATAGAACATAGAATAAGAGCTGGATGGGACTTGGAGGTCATCTAGCCCAATACCCTGCTTGAGCAGGAGAGTCTATACCATTTCAGACAAATGGCTATCCAGTCTCTTCTTGAAAGCCTCCAGTGATGGAGTACCCACAACTTCTGAAGGCAAGCCAGTCCACTGGTTGATTGTTCTCACTCTTAGGAAACTTCTTCTAAGTTCTAAGTTGCTTCTCTCCTAGTTTAGTTTCAATCCATTGGTTCTTGTCTTGCTTTTTGGCGCTTTGGAAAATAGTTTGTCCCCCTATTTTATATTAACTAAATAGGAAGGACTCACTGGAGAAGAGCCTAATGCTGGGAAAGATTGAGGACAATAGAAGAAGGGGATGACAGAGAATGAGGTGGCTGGATGGAGTCACTGAAGCAGTAGGCGTGAGCTTAAATGGACTCCAGAAGATGGTAGAGGCCTGGAGGAACCTGTCCATGGGGTCGCGATGGGTCGGACACAACTTCGCAACTAACAACAACTACATACCCTTTATAAATAACAACCTCTGCCTATCCTAGGTCCTTGAGATGGACTAGATAGGTGAAGGAAAATGCTAAATCCAAGCTAAACATATGGCTAACTGTGCTATCAACTTACCCTGTAAATCATTGCTGCATTTTAAGATGAGCAAGATCTAGCGTATTCATGGGGGGACAGTATCCTCTAGTGGTAGAAGCCAAGAATGCAATATAAATCAATCTAGATTTTCTACGAAGTGAAGATTGCACTGGAAAATGAAGTTCAAAGTAAACAATAGTTTTCTGGAGAATTTAATTTGGGGTGGCACAGACATTGTTACAAGGCTACCTGCATAAAAAGTGATTCTTAAATAATAAATCTTATGAGTGTGTGTGTGCTCATACACAAATGCTGACAATAAGTCCTTTTTTATGATCCTATAATCCCTTAATTTAGGTTAGAGTTGAAGCGACTGAATGGAGCTGACAGTTTACTGGCCAGATGCAGTGGTGGGATTCAGCCAGTTCGCACCAGTTCAGCAGAACCAGTAACTAATTTTTGGTTGCCCAGGCCTAGAATGGACTTCCGGAAGCGACATCCACACAGAGAACTGGTTGTTCACAGATTTGAATCCCACCACTGGCCAGATGCCCTTCCTGATGCTATGCAGAGTTTGCAGCAGATATTTTTTCTTTGTGCCCTAGGAGAGAAACACCTGCCACTATCTAGGATTCAACTCTCAACCTTCCGAGTGGGAGGTAAGCATCTTCACCACTAGACCACCATGTTGCTCATGCAAATACTGATAATAGTTGGGTGAAATAAAGAAAATCCAGAGAAGGAGGGAGGTGAGAAGTTTCAGAAAATAATGCCCATTGTTGTGATGGAAGTGAAGGTCTTTTGTGAGAAAGATACAGGGTGGCCTGTTGGTGGTATTGGGTTCAGCTAGATGCAGTTCTATTTCCTTTTCTTTTTTCTTATCTCTTGCTTTTAATTTGGAGGGGGCTTATTCCTCATCCCCTATTTTCTATTTTAATGATGTTGCTTATGCTAAAAGGAAATTGTAATTGGTAGCTATGAATGTATAATCAATAATCTATGGTAAATGGGCAGTCAATAAATTTAATAAATAAATAAGTAAAATAAAATTTCTTTTTAAATGGTGTTTCAACTATATTTCTAAAGACAGATCACTACATCTAAGGATGAAGGATTCAATTTTAGGGAAAGACATCCAAGAGACACAAGAAGTCATTTTGATATATGCTGTTTTATTTATTAAATTTATATAGCTGCTCATCTCACATGTGTTATCCAGAATGGTGGCAATAAAGCAGTGCTACTGTATATTCTGCATGGGCTAACCATACATACCTCTGAGGTCCATCAATGTCATGCATTAACCAAATCTGCATCTTGGAAACTTCCTTTGGGTTTAAGTTAACTATTTCAACACTGCCAAAAATGCTGAAAGAACAGAAGCAGAGAAACACATTCAAAACCTTTTCTTGCTTAAACAAATATATCAGGCCAAAGTGTTAAAATATAACTCCTTTGCTACTGGATGTATATTTCTATTTTCAGAAGAGAAAAAAGACCCTAATTTGGTCTTTCTGGGTTCTTATACATTCTGATGGATCTGTATACTTGCCATACTCAGTGAATAGTGGATGAGCCTTGTCTGCTACTCATCATAAAATTCTCAGCCATGGGGACAAGCTCACAAAGAAAGCCAAGAAGAAAAGAAAAGGAACCACAAGATGGCATAGCCAAAAAGGACTTTGCTCAATTTTGGCATTAGCAAAATGAACAGAGCATGGCCCCAAATCTTAAGGGATATCCCCTACCTTGTTCTCACCTAAGGTTATCTATCCTCTTAATCATGCTGTATGAGTTTTTGTGCAAATATTATTATGATTGTAAGCCTCCTAGAATTACTTTATGGAAAGATGGGCGGCCAATGAATTTTATAAATAAATAAATATTAATACTAATTTGTTTATTATGAAGGCCCTGCATTTGTTTTGACACCTTAGGTCAGTGGTGGCGAACCTATGGCACGGGTGCCAGAGGCGGCACTCGGAGCCCTCTCTGTGGGCACATGTGCCGTTGCCCCAGCCTTGCCTCCCCCCACGATCCCCTCCTTACCAGCAGCCCCCTGGAGGAGAGTCACCCCCGAGCGTGGCCCATGCGAAGCAGCACAGCCAAGGACATGGCAGCCAGGCAGTGTAGACAAGACTCTGCCCTCACACCCTATCGCCCACAATTGATGCTGCGGGGCATGGGCAGAGGGCGTGGCTTCCATGGTGCTGCTGGGTGATCTGTGACGAGCCCTGGAGGCGGTGAATGGCCCTGTGGGCAGGCGGGGTGGGGGAAGGGTGGGGGTGGGACAAGGTTTTGGGCACTCGGTCTCTAAAAGGTTCACCATCACTGCCTTAGGTCAAAAGGAGGGGCTTTATTTTCAAGGGGAATATTTCAGCAGAAGGAACATACTAATGTTCTGAAAACAAACTTGCAGCACTGTATCGGCTGCTGGTGGACTGGGCAGGGGGGTTGGGTTTCAAAGTGGGAAGAATAGCTTGGTGCTTTGCATGGGAATGTTAGATTCTGGTTGACTGGAATCACTCTTTCTCAGTAAATGTTCTTTTGATTAACCACATGGTGTCAAGAGTTGTACTTTCCTGAGAGGGCCAGTTGGGCCAGGTCCTTACATTAAGCGGAATCTGCAATAGTGGTCAAACCCAAGAGGAACCCACTTCTACTGTGGGGACCATGCAAGGAATATCTGCACAAGACAGTGACCAGGAGGAAGCAGAGTACTGGGGAGAAGCCTATACCAAGGCTCACCCTGGGGTGGACCTCTCCAGGTGGACAGAGGGGGTTACTGGTCTGGGAGATTCATTGAAACCCAGGTGGTCCATTGGCATTGGGAAGAAAGATGAATGGGAAGGGAGGACTAAAGGAGTAACTTGATCATGCTGACATCCTCATGAAGAGAGCCATGCACACCATGATGGAAGGATTCCAGACCCTCAAGGCACACAAGACCCTAGGCAGAATGACCTCTGGGGATGCTTGTCAAGCCCTAGAGGAGGATGACTGCAGGAGAGCCTCACCATTAGACATCATTAGGCGGGAGTCTCAGCAATCCCAGCTGGGGCAGCTGCAACCATGGGAGCAGCGCAGAGGGATCCTACCAGAACCACCACACCAGGGGGTGCTGCAGCCACAGGCCCACAAAGAAGGAAAGCCCCACCGCTGGTGTGAAATTTGATGGGGACTCCCAGCAACTGGGATTTTTTTCTGGCCCACATCTTAACCTACATACAGGCTTATGGGCCAGACATCCCTACCAAAGGTTCCAAGGTGAGGTGTGTTGCATTGGCACTGGAAGGAGCAGCCACTTGCTGGATGATGATGCTCCATCATTGGTTTGAGGACCCTCTCTGACTGAAAAGCCAGAGACCACATTAAAACTGTGAGACAAGGGTGCAGAGCTGTGGTGGAATACACCAAAGAGTTCCACAACCTGGCATACTGACTCGACTGGCCAGAAGACATCCTCATCAGTTGTTTTAAAGATGAACTGAACAACAACCTATACCAGTGATGGCAAACCTTTTAGAGACCAAGTGCCCAAACTGCAACCCAAAACCCACTTATTTATCACAAAGTGCCAGGGCTGCATCAGCATTGTGGTGCCCTCAGGGGGGAGTGGGGGGCATGGCCCACTGGGTGGGCATGGCTGCAGTGGTCACGGCAGACTGGGTGAGCGTGGCCGGGGCCAGGGCAGCAGAGGCTGCCATCTCTGGGGCATCCCCGGGGGGGCCAATGCCGCTTGCTTGCTCACTTCCTGCCCTGTCACTTCCAAATGCCACGTGCTTGCTACTCTGGTGAACTCTGGTGGGGCAACAGCATACGTGTCCACAGAGAGAGCTCTGAGTGCCACCTCTGGCACACGTGCCATAGGTTCGCCACCACTGACCTATACAATGCTTGTCTGGCAAGAGAGGCCTCTGCAACCCTGCACAACTGCTGCATGCTTGCTGAGGAAGTAGAGATTGACCAAGCCCGAAACAAGTACCGCACAGCGAGATCCTGGAAGAAATACCCTCCAGAGAAGAGAGAAACAGCTAAACCCCAAACTTTGTAAGCCAAATCTACACGTGCTTCAAATGTGGCCAAGAGGGACATCAAGGTGCAGAATGCAAAACTGGCTGTCCAGGAAAGAAGATCAACCCAAATCCCAAGAGGAGGCCTGTTGTGACCTGGGCCTGATGAGGAAACTCAGCAGGCCCAGAAAGGTTGCAAATGGTCCCGGGCATTGTAAAAGCTGCCCGGGACCAGACAGAGTGGCACCAGCCTTGTGCGCATGCGCAAGGCGCGAAGAAGAGGAATTCCTATTAGTTCACTCTGTCCAGGTTTCAAGCCCTATAAAAGGCCTGCGTGCCTTTTGCTTCTTTGCTTGGAGTTGGAGAAGGAGAATAAAGAGCTGTTGTGGTCACCATGTGTCTTCATCATTCGTACGCGAACGAAAGATTTAACACTGGCGACGAAGGTGGGATCCTTTGCAAGCTTAATAAATGAAGTAAGGACTTACCCAGGAAGTCCTGACGAGGGAAGACGGCGTCTGCATCAGCGTCTCAGCCTGCCAGTATAGCGTTGCTGGGGGGTGAGCTCGGCTAAAGGACCCTTTCCCAAGCATCAGCTTGCAGAGGAAGCGATTGGTGAAATTCATAAACTTTACGATGTCGAAGATTGGCCACTTAACTGATTTTGATGTCTCCCACCCAGAGAGATGGAATTCCTACGTAGCACGGATGGAGAATTACTTTAGAGTAAATCAGATAAGAGAAGACGGCCTGAAGGCAGCAACTCTTTTGTGTGCCTGTGGACAAAAGCTTTTGACATCGCAGAAAATCTGGTGGCCCCTGCACCTCTTGAGTCAGTAACATATGCTGATCTGAAAAAGATGTTGAAGGAACACTTCCAGCCGAAGTTATCCATCATTGCTTGGAGGCATGCGTTCGAGCAGAGAGACCAGAGGCTGGGTGAATCTGCTGCGGACTTTATTACTGCCTTAAGGCAAGCAGCAAGGCCTTGTGAGTTCAAGGATCTGGAAGAGAGGCTGCGAGATTGCTTCGTTTGTGGCTTAAGGAGCAGAGACTTACAACAGAAGATCTTTGCAAAAGAAGATGTTTCCTTCCAAGACGCGTTACGAGAGGTGGCAGCTGAGGAAGCAGCAGGCGGGGCTGTGAAGGCCTTGCGGCTCGCCAGGAACCCTCCAGACACAGCTACCGTCCATCAAGAGGATGCTCAAGAAGGATTGGAAGCGAATCCTGAAGAGGAGGTGGACAGACTTCACCAGCCAGCTGAGAGGAGGCAGAAGGGAAGTCCGGACAAGGCCCCAGCATCTCTTCAATGCTTCGGGTGCGGAGGACGCCACAAGCGAGCTGACTGCAGGTTCCACTCCGCCATTTGCAAGGCGTGTGGCAGGCAAGACCACATCGCATCCATCTGTTTGGGTCGCCAGAAGGTCCAACCTCGGGAAGAATTGCTTCAGAAAGGTACCAGGATCCCCAGCCAACACAGAGTGGGTTTCTGCGTATCGCGCAGGAGTATTCTAAGGACAAGGACACACAAGCCCCTTAAGAAGAAACTTTCCATTAATGTAAGGTTGCAAGGGGTTCCCTTATCAATGGAGTTGGACACTGGATCCGCTCTCTCAATTATTTCAATTAACACATTCAAACGTATTTGCTGTAGTAATGGCCTTCGAGTTAAACTCAGGCCATCGAATCTAAAACTCACTGATTTTCAAAATTCTATGGTGTGTGTTAAGGGGGAGGCCACCCTTAGGGTACAGCATAAGGATTTTGAAGGTCTCCTAGATGTGGTGGTAGTTGGGGGTGAACGTACGAGTCTTATTGGACTCGATTGGTTCAAGGCTCTGGGAATCCAGGTAACTGGGCTGCACCATTTGCAAACGTTGAGCCTTGCAGAAGTCTGCAAGGAGTTTGCAGATGTGTTCAGTTCAGAGCTAGGATCCTACAAGGGGCCCCCCATTGCGCTACGATTAGACCCAACTATCACGCCCATCAGGGTCAAGCCTAGAAGGGTACCTTTTGCCCTCAAAGGTAAAATAGATGCTGAGCTGGACAAATTGCTCCAGCAGGGCATCTTAGAACCTGCGGATTCTAGTCCATGGGAAACCCCCATAGTGGCTGGCATAAAGAAATTCCATGATTTCTTATATGGCTGCCACTTCACGGTCTATACAGACCACAAGCCTCTGCTGGGGTTGTTTACCACCAACAAACAGACACCTCATATCATTTCTCCTCGTATGCTGAGATGGTCCATTTTCCTGTCAGCATATGACTACACTCTAGTTCACAAACCTGGAAAAGAGATGGGCCATGCAGATGGCCTAAGCAGATTACCTCTGAGACAGGTAGAGCCAGACCCTGCTCCTGCCATTAATATTCTTTCTATTCAAGAGTTGCCTGAATCTCCCCTCAATGCTAGGGACGTGACTGCAGAGACTACCACTGATCACACGCTTGTACGCGTGCTGACATGGGTATTGTCAGGATGGCCTGACACATGTCCAGATGCGACATTTCAAAGTTTCTGGCAAAGGAGACACACACTGTCTACTTTTAATGGGTGCCTATTATGGGGGAGTAGAGTAGTTATCCCTACCTCACTGCGGTCTAGGGTCTTGTCCTCTCTGCATGAGGGACATCCAGGCATTGTGCGCATGAAAGCGCTTGCACGCAGCCATCTTTGGTGGCCTGGGCTGGATAAAGCTATCGAAGCTCATGTGCACGGGTGCTAAGTGTGCCAACAATCATGACCTAAAATGCCTCAGGCCCCAGTACACAGGTGGGAGGAGACACACACCCCTTGGTCAAGGGCACATTTAGATTATGCTGGGCCCTTCCAGGGGCAATTCTTCCTTATCCTTCTGGATAGCCATTCCAAGTGGCTAGAGGTTGTACCTGTCTCCTCCACTACTACTGCCAGGACTATCCAGGTGCTAAGAGGAATCTTTGCAACCCATGGCCTTCCGGATGTTCTTGTCTCTGACAATGGTCCTCAATTTACATCTTGTGAGTTCCAGGCTTTCCTTCAGGCCAACCTGATCTGGCATGCAACATCAGCTCCCTTTCACCCTTCCACCAACGGGCAAGCAGAAAGAATGGTGTGCACCACCAAAGACGCACTCAAACGACTAACATACGGCAGCTGGCATCACAGGTTAGCAGATTTCCTTCTTGCACACCGCACCACATCATGCACTGCCACCGGGAAGAGCCCAGCTGAACTACACTGGGGTCACCGCCTCATTACTAAGTTGGATAGACTGCACCCTGACCGGGTGGCTTCACAGGTGTCACAGCCGTGGGCACCTAGGAGACTTCAGGTGGGCGATCCGGTCTGGGCTAGGAATTATGGTCCTGGACACCTCTGGGTCCCTGCTGTCATCTGTAAGATCTCTGGACCTCTATCATACGAAGTGACCTTGGGAGATGGTCGCGTCCTGAGGCGTCAGATCGATCAACTGCGCTGGCGGTTGTCCCATGATGTTTCCACCCCTGCCTCCGCTCTTGGGGGGAGGGGGCCCAGGAGCCAGATCGCATTTCAGGTCAACATCTGGAGACTCTGCCTCATTGCTCCTGGGAATTACCGCAGGATGCTAGGGATTTCCCAGGGGTGGAGCAAGGGTATCCTCACGGTTCAGCTATTGCGCCAAACAGGGAGTCATGCGTATCCGCAAGAGCTCCAAACAGGAATTCACCTGAGGAGGGGTTTGCCATAGAGGCTGCTCCTGACTCTGGCACCTCGGCCACAGGGGACTGGAACTATTGGGGCACTCCTGCAACACAGGTCACGTCCGAGACTGGTCGCGGGCTCAAGGGATTAAGTTCCCTGGAGCCATCCAGGGTAATTGGGGAATCCTCAGCCAATTCAGAAGGTTGGGGAATTCCAGCTGCTCTAACGGATCCTGGAAAGAGCTCTGGCAATTTTGCCAGTACGCCTCACCAGGGGTCACCTGCAAAACTTGTGCATCAAAGTCCTGGTCTAGCGAGCCCACCTGACAGGCCAGTAGGCCAGGTGCCCTTAAATACAAGTCCTGGTCTGACTAGCCAAGCAGGTGAGCTGACAAGCCAGGCCCCCTCCCTAACCTTGCGTAGGTCACAACGGGCTAAGGCCCCTCCTAAGCATCTAGGCAATTATGTGAGGTTCCTGTCAATACAAGGAACCTTACAGGTCTAGGTCGTGGAGATGGGACCTATGTTGGGTAAAAGATAGACACGCAAAGTCCACATTAGAGAGTGGTTGGTTAGCTAACCCTATTAGTTATAGAAGGGTGTTTGTATGGAGTAGAATATTATTTTATTTTATTATTATTGTAAAGAAAATTGGAATTGTGTGTGTTCTATCCAGGGGGGAGGGGTGTTGTGTCCTGGGCCTGATGAGGAAACTCAGCAGGCCCAGAAAGGTTGCAAATGGTCCTGAGCATTGTAAAAGCTGCCTGGGACCAGACAGAGCGGCACCAGCCTTGTGTGCATGCGCAAGGCGCGAAGAAGAGGAATTCCTATTGGTTCACTCTGTCCGGGTTTCAAGCCCTATAAAAGGCCTGCGTGCCTTTTGCTTCTTTGCTTGGAGTTGGAGAAGGAGAATAAAGAGTTGTTGTGGTCACCATGTGTCTTCATCATTCGCACGCGAACGAAAGATTTAACAAGGCCCACTAAAGTGCAACCACAGACCAAAGAGACAGTGCTGAAAGGAGTGGAGGTCGTGGAGTTCACTCCATCACCAAAAAGAGCCAAGGGAACCCCGATTCCACCAGACAACAGCCAGGGGTTAATGGACATCGACTCTGACAACAACCCACTGGTAAATGACCCAGTCATGCCATCCCAGAACTGAGTTTCCCTGGGTCTTGATTGAAAGCTTTATTAGACTTGGGCTCCACCAGATGCTTGGTAAATCCAGCACTGGTCAAGAAACTGGGAATTCGACTGAGATGGGTAAAAGTCTTGGTGGTATTTTGTTAGCTGGATGCCTCTATCATGGGGGGCATCCCAGCAACATTTGCTACTGAATTCATAAGACTGCAGATGGGGGCACATTCAGAAGTCATGAGTTTCATAATCGCACCTGGAATGGAAAGACTCCTAGTCCTAGGGCTAGTCTGGCTAAAAAAGTGGAATCCTTATGTGAACTGGAGGAAAGGGCTGCTAAAGTTTCAAATAAATTGCTCCTCCTAAACTCGAAGCAAAACTAGTAGGGTGACTATCCTGAAGCATGAACTAGGGGCTGTCATGCAGGAGAAAAACCTTCATGTCATCCCCAAAGAGTATTGAGATCTCCAAGAGGTTTTTAGTGAAAGGGGCTTGGATGAATTCCCCCCTCATAGACCTACTGACTTTGCTATAGAAATCCTGCCCAGTGCCAAATTGCCAAAACTGAAACTATGCTCAATGACCCCCAGAGAGCTGAAAGAACTCTGGTTGTTCATTGATAAGAACCTGGCTCGAGGTTTGATTCAGCCAGCTCAATCCCAGGTTGCGCCTCCAGTGCTGTTCCAGGAAAAGAAGGATGGGACCCTTCATCTATGCGTGGACTGTAGAGGTTTAAACATAATACCCCCTACCTCTGATGAAAGATATGCTAGCCCACCTCGCCAAGGACAAACTTTACTAAACTGGACTGACTTGCGGGAGGCATATTAGCACGTGACCATCAAAGAGGGGGATAAATTAAACTACTTTCAATTGCCCACTGGGTTGCTTCCAATTCAAAGTATCCCTTTCAGACTGCAGGGAGCCCCAGCTATGTTTATACAATTGATTTATGAGGTTCTGCATGATGGGCACAGTACTTTAACCACTTTGACTTCTCCCTGCACTATCCCCCCAGGCAGAAGAATTTTCTGGCAGATGCATTGTCACGTATGCCACAATACAATTGCTCCAAAGCAGAAATAATCAAACCAATGCTCCTGTCTCATCAGCTGGCTGCTCAAGTGATCACCCGAGCCCAGGAGAGAGAAAAAGTTCCTATACCCAAGGACGTGACCTCTGCCCTAAAAGCTGCCCCAAAGGATGATAAATGGCTCCAGAGTCACAGCAATGTTTGCTCAATCCAAGATTGGCTAGCCTTGCAGGGGTGAAGCTCTATGTTCCAGAAATTCAGAAACTCGTGGTTTTGAGGAGTTGTCATGACTCAAAAATGGTGCGATATTTTGGTTTTGTGAAAACATTACACCTAGTCAAGAGATAGTTTTGGTGGCCATCCCTCAAAAAAGACATTGAAGGCTACATTGCCAGCTGTCCGGTGTGTGCCTCATCTAAACAGCAGCAAGGTAAAACTCCAGCATTTCTTCAAACAGTAGCTGAGCCATCAGCACCTTGAAGAGAGATTTCTATGGACTTTATTGTGAAACTCCCCGAAAGCATGGGAAATACAGTAATTTGGATGGTGACTGATTTATTCTCCAAGCAAGTGCATTTTATCCCTTGTCAAAAGATCCCTTCTGCCTGAGCTCTTGCAAAACTATTCCTGCATCATATTTATAGACTACATGGAGCACCTCAGCGAATCATTTCAGATATGGGGATGCAATTCACAAATGCCTTATCAACCCAGTCATGGTAGTATTAGACTTGCCATTGCAGTTTATTAAAACCCAAGGTTTCCTCACCCCTTAGGCCAGTTCCTCCCCCTGTCCCTGAACCATTAATGATAGAGGGTGAACAACACTTTGAGGTGAAGGCGATTTTGGACTCCTGCAAGCGTAGGGGAACCTCCAATATTTAGTGGCATGGAAGGACTTTCCCACCAGCCAGAATGAATGGGTTGATCATCAATATGTTAGAGCCCCTAGATTAGTGAAACATTTTCATAATCAATATCCTGACAAACCTAAATAACTGTTCTAATTCTTTTTTCCCCGTGTCTTCTGCAGGTTTAATCCCTCTCTTTTGGGGTGGCAGCATGTCAGGTCTCCTTTTTGGGTGCCCTGCCATTCTGGTGGAATGGGGAGGAGGACGCTGCAGGGGAGTATTCTTTGCATACTTTCGCTTTTCCCATAACCACATGGGAATTAAGGAGGGGGATTGTCTTCAGAGATAGAATGGATTCCCTCCCAGCAGATTCCAGCCTGACTCCAAGGTTGTTCTCCCATGAGGATGACCTGTTATTTATCCTGTACCTCAGCATTCTCAAAACAACCTTGCGGCAGTGCATTGGCTGCCGGTGGACTAGGCAGGGGGTTGGGTTTCAAAGTGGGAAGAATAGCTTGGTGCTTTGTGCGGAAATGTTAGATTCTGGTTGACCTTACTGCAACCACTGTTTCTCAGTAATTCTTTTGATTAACCACATGATGTCAAGAGTTGTACTTTCCTGAGAGAGCCAGTTGGGGCAGGTCCTTACATTAAGCAGAATCTGCAATAGTGGTCAAACCCAAGAGGAACCCACCTCTACTGTGGGGACCATGCAAGGAATCTCTGCACAAGACAGTGACCAGGAGGAAGCAGAGTACTGGGGAGAAGCCTATACCAAGGCTTACCCTGGGGTGGACCTCTCCAGGTGGACAGAGGAGGTTACTGGCCTGGGAGATTCATCATTTACTATCAATCAGGCTGAAAACTGGAAGCTGCAGGCTAATTGCTAGTCCAGCTCTAGAGAAGCCACACCTGGCCCTTGGGGTATCTGCAGGGGTACAGTTGAAAAAATCAAGAAAGCAACACAATGGTTCAATTGAACCTCTGCCCTCTTTAATGTCTGTCATGTGTGACATGCACATAAAAATGGATAGTTGTCAAGCGCCAGAGAAATCAGGAGATCCAGGCAGTTCATATGAGTATAAAAATGTATTGCAAGCTTAAGCTCTCTAACAGTCAAGCAATTTGGTGGTAGATAAGGAATTCAAGGTGGGCTGGACTTAGTTCAGATGCATTTCAAGATACATCTTGTGGGCGTGAAGGGATTCAGAATTGATGATGCCTTTGACCCCTCCTCGGTCTCAGCCTGATCATCTCCTACAGTAGTACTTCAATCACATCATTGTGACTACCTTCTTTACTCCATATCTTGCAGATACCCATGACTGACATAGAGATGCTTGGTCAGAAATATCGACAAATAAATGGTGAAGAAAACTTTCCTTGTTTACTTTAGAAGCATTTTAAGCACATGATTGGAAAGAGAATACCTGCTTTTTCTAAATGCTCCAGACATTGTTGATCCATTGAGCATCACTTGAACTGTTCCACAGGATGTTTCTGCAAACTAAAACAAGGAGGAACATTATTTCTTACTACCAGCAAATGATCTATCTTATATTTGGTTAATAATCTGTGTTTCCAAAAATACAACAAATGTTTATTTCTGCAGGATTTATTTCCCTGCCATAATTTCAAAAGTATGTACTCATAACAAGACATGCCCACCTAGATCAATGCTGCCTGAAAATGATTTCAGTCTTTCACAAAAGTCATGGAAGAGGAAAAACGTTAATGGTAATTGTAATAATAAAACAAAGAAATACAGGTAACGCTTGACTTATGATTGGTTGCTTAGCAATTGTTCAAAGTTACAATGGAGCCCTCAAAAGCTACTTACAATCAATTTGAAGTTCTGTTGTCTGTTCCACCCCCACCCACCCCCCGTCACATGATGACATTTTGGGCACTTGGCAGTTGGCTGCATTTATATAGTTCCAGTCTCTGGCAAAAACCAGCCCATAGCAAACAATGGGCTTTCTTAATGATCATGGATTCACGTAATGAAGTTGTAAAATCAGGTCTGGTCACATAGTGACCTGTTTTATGACTGTCACAACTTATGATTAAAATTATGTGCTCACTTATGGGAGTAAGTTGAAGGTTACTTTTACATAATGAAGAGTTAAAAAGTTAAAATGGGGGGGGGAGAGAGAGGACAATTCAGCACAGTGAATATTTTTTTTGCAAAGCTGCCCCATTTATTATTTTTATGGATGAAAAAATAATACCTCTCCCTCTGCATGATTGCTGGGTTCCATTTTAGTTCTGTGCTTTATATATTTATTTATCACTAATATTTTTATGCCGCCCTGCACCTATTGGCTCTGTAACTCAGCTTCAACAGCTTTGGAGTCCCACAATGTCAGCGTGCAGTAGCATCGAGGGAAAGTTCAAAAATACCAACATGATTGAAAATATCAGAATGATACCAAAGTGATTGAAAATATCAAGGTTTGATTAAAGCTCTGCACAGTTGAAGCTCTGCCTCTTTTTACATATCTTGATGCATGGTAAAGAGGAACAGAGCTTTAATTGCATAGTTGTGGCTGCTTTCCTGATATTTTTGACCCTCTGGGGGATGCCTATCATCACATCAGTACAGGTAGTCTTTGACTTGCAATCACAATTGGGGCCAGAATTTCCGTTACTAAGCCAAGTGATTGTTGCATGAGCTGCGCCCTACTTTACAACCGTTTTTGCCATGGTTATTCAAATCACTGTTGTTAAATAAATCATGTGGTTGCTAAACAAATCCAGTTTCCCCCACTGATTTTGCTTCTCAGAGGCTGCTGAAAATGTCTAAATGGCAATCACATGATCCTGGAATACTACAGCTTTCAGTATCAGCACCTTGAGTCGGCTAAGAAATTTTCATTTCTTTCAATGAAAAAATGAAACTATTAAGATTTAATGACCAATAGGACTTATCTTTAAGACTAGTGATTTGCGTTCATTGCATTAAAGTATATATCACTGATACATTATGCACATTTAGCATCAGGGGCTGAGAAGAGATCAGCAAAACATACCATCTTAGATGCCAATTTCCAATATACTGAACTGGGATTATTTTCACACTCAGTCCATTTTGGACAAGATTCATAATTGACTCCTAAAAGAAAGATGTTTCGACATAAATATAATGTGGAAAAGTTATAAAAGGCAGGATGGGAAGTATTAATATTTAATGTTAGCGTCCTTCTATAAGTGGCCCTGGGATCCATCAGGGTTCTCTTTTATCCCTAAACTGGAAAAAATGCTTTGTTTAAAAAGCATTTATAGAATAAATAAAAGCTGTATTTTCACTGCCATTTTCAGTGACATAACTCTTTTAGTTTCAAGGGGTCAATTCTCTTTCCGGTCATTTTTTAAGGGCCGAACACTGTACAATTTCTGCCTCCCACCACCCTTCCAAGCAACTATTGAGGTAAGAATTCTGCTTTTCCTACCTGAATTGGAGGGATTTCCACACCAGGAAATCCCATCTGCTATGTAGCCTAGCAAAGTATCTTCCAAGGTGAGGAAATCATTATTGGTTTTCGTGTAATGATGTGCCAGGTCATATGTTTTGCTCCAGAATAAGGACTGCAAGTAAGAGGAACAGATATTTGTCATTTTTCAGCATTAACCAAATGATTTTATATGCTCACACTCCTTTTAAAAATGTTGTGCATTGATTGAGCTTTTCCAAAATTTGTTTCTGCTGTTTGTTTTTCATCTTGAAAAAAATTAGAAATTTTCTTCTAAAGTTGTCATGGGGGGAAAAAAAGTTCATTTAAAGAGCAGCATGACCATGTCTAAGACAAATAAATAGATGTATCATTAAATATACTGGATCCATAGCTCTTGGTATTTTCCCCTACATTTCTTCCTAACAATTGCATATATACAGTACTACATTTGACCAGAGATTACACAAAAATCTTTATTAATATTCCTGTAAATACTTCTTAGGGGTATATTCAGGATATTTTGCTGCCTGAACCGAAAATCACTAGTCTTCTATAGAAGCTGATGAACTATTGCTAGGACACATATTTCAACAATGACAGAGGAATCCATGGGATATGGGCAAGATGATGACTGCAATGGGAAGATCAAAGTTTCACTTGGATATAAAAACTAGGTTGAACTTTGACTGCACATCACAATCACTCTGATAAAGTACTTTCACATTTATCAAACATGTGAATAATGGACAGTTCCTCCTTTTAATTAGTCTCAAAAATCAAAACATCTAATGTATTTTTCTGAAGAAGCTAAAGCAAACTGGGAACCCTAGATGTAACCCTTTCTCAGAAAATCCACTGGCACAACACACCTTGTTGCATGGTATGGAATATCTTGCCAGGTCCATTAAAGGCTGGTAATCTTCTTTGGCCACTCTGCACGGATCCTTGTACAGAAAAGCCTGTTCAAATAGTTTCCATACTTTGAGACAATCTTTATTTCTGCAGAAAGAGACAAAAAATGGCTGCAATATAGCTTCATTGTTGTTACTTTTTAAATTATCTTTGACTTTTATTGTTCATTCTGAGCCTTTGTTTTCCTGACTTTATCTTTGCAGATTTGGGTTACAGTATTTGTTATCTGTAAACAATATAATGATCATCTTAGATTCTGTAAGGAAATATGCCACCACCATCAGTAATCATTAGGTTCTATGTCAATCCATTAACAATCTCATTATATACTGTATCTATTACTTATTGCAGAGAAAAGGAGTTATTCCACCTGTCTGGGGAATTCTGGGAGTTGGAATCCTCTCATCTGAATGCAACCAAGACTGAGAAATACTTCTCTAAAGTAATCTTCAAGTCATTGTAAAAGAAATAACTTGCTTTCAATCACATATTTTTCACATGTTACTAAGGAAGTTTTGGAACTTGCATCAGCATAGTCCAAAATGATAAAAAAGAAAAGTGCAAATTGCAAAAAGAAAACAAAAAAATCCTACATGTGAATATTTATAAGCAGATATAGTTGTGTACATGCAGTTTATAAGAAATTTGACTATTATGCAATATGTGCATATCCATCAACCTGACACTTGTACATTGTCTTTCAGCAACAGCCTGTCCTTTCCATATCCTTGAATAAAATATTCAATATGCGAGAAGCATGCCAAGCACATGGAAATCTCAATAATCAATGCCAAGGCAGACTTGGCATGCCATGGACCAGGTTTCTAGCTGTCACTATTCAATTCAGTCCATTGATGAAAAGTTAGTTAATATCATTTTGTACAAAGGACTTCATTACACAAAGGATATATATTGCCTCCAGGACATATGTTGTTTTTAATTGAAATTTGTGAATCCCTGTCTGCCTGATTAGTCTGTTAAAATGAAGTTCTACTGAATTATGTCACAATTCCCAGCTTGGCCTGTGGTGGAGTTTCAAAACTTTGTCTTTCAGTTGTTGGACTATAAAACCGATCAATCTCAGCCAGAATTTATCATTATTATTACATTTCACAATGTGAAATCACATATGCCAGTTCTTTAGCTGGTGTGGGCCTTCATAGGCATTGAGTTCTTTCAATGAACCAGGATGTTGTAATGTATCAGCATAGTTTATATGTGGACCCAAACAGTGTGACCTTTTGCAATTCACAGGTGGGAAGTGTCTCAATGAGCAGATTTTCTGAGTGTCATGCAAAACTTTTTGGTATTGCACAGTGTGCTGATAACCACTGGAACAACCACTGCTGGTTTGTGCTATAATCTTTATTTTTATCAAATAATAAATAACCTAAGTATTGTTTTATAATTATTCTTATTTTTCTAATAATTTTATTTTATTGTTATTATCAATTTCGTCATATTTATATAGCTTTGTCATGCTAACAGGGGGATGGGATTTGTAGCATCCTAGACCCCTAACTTGTGGGGTGCCCCAGGGGTCGGTCCTCTCCCCCCTTTTGTTCAATATTTATGTAAAGCCGCTGGGGGAGATCATTCGTGGCTTTGGGGTGGAGTTCCATCAGTACGCTGATGATACTCAGCTGTACATTTCCACCCCAGGCCACCCCAACGATGCCCTTGACGTGATGGCCCGTTGCCTGGAGGCCGTACGGGTCTGGATGGGGAGGAACAGACTCAGGCTCAACCCTT
>NW_015387543.1:403550-406629 GCF_001527695.2 Protobothrops mucrosquamatus
GCTTTTTCAACAAGCGGGTCTGGCCTAGGGAATTTTAGTGGGGTTTTTAAGGGTATTTTAAGGGTAATTTTAACGATTGGCCTTTTCAAATATTTTCTTTTAATTTGGTTTTAATGGATATTTATTGTACTGTGGTTTTATAAGGCTGTTAGCCGCCCTGAGTCCGGTGAGGAGAAGGGCGGGGTACAAATTAAATTATCATTATTATTATTATTACCTATCAACTTTTTTTTTCTTTTTAAGACTCTGTAATCCCTTTTCATCAGGGTAGAGTTGGGATGACTGAATGGAGCTGAGCATTTACTGGCTGGATGCCTTTCCTGATGCCTACATGGAGTTCCCAGCAGATATTTTCTCTTTGCACCCTGATAGAGAAACATCTGTCACTGCCTAGGATTGAACTGTCAACCTTCTGAGTGGGAGGTGAGTGTCTTCATCTCTAGGCCATCATGCCACTCCCCCTACCCATCAACTAACATTGCAAAATATTAATACAATTTTTGTATTAACTCTAGATTCCCACACCACTTTTAAGCCATGATATATATAACTGTGATTTGCTGATTGAGTTCACATGTTACATGAAATCAAAACAAAAAGGAACCAGAAGTACAGTATATCAAAAAGGAGGTGCCTGTTGGAAGTCATGAAGTCAACTGCATTATGATGTTATTGTGTAAATGCATTCTTTGTGTAATGATGACACACATGACATCATGTGCCAATCAAATGCAAACAAATGTTATTTTTAAAAGAAGTAATATATATTCATGGAAAAAATCTAAATGGTTGCTATGAGTCAACACTGAATTGATGGCACATAAACTATGATCCAGACTGCTGGCTCTTGTCTCACACCCCTCCTTGGAATGTGCTCCCTCCTTCTTGGTAACCTGCTGCCTTACTGTAGTCCAGGTTTGTCAAACTCACAATGTCACATGACATGTTGCGATGTAACGCGACTTTTTTTCCATTGCCGGCAATGGGATGGGCGCGGTGTCAGCATGACGCATCCAGCCTGCGGGCTGGCAGTTTGACACCACTGCTGTAGTCCATCACACCACCTCCCCCTTCATAAACACAATCAATCACAGATTCATCATTTGTGGATCAGTATTGCAGTGGTTCAAAGACATTAATCAAGAAGATTACCAAATGGAACTAAAAGTCAATGCTAGAAGACAGTTCCCATTTTCAGAATGAGATGGGTGGCATATAAATTTAATTAATTAATTAATCAATCAATTAATTAATTGGGATGGCCATCAATCTGGCAGGTCAAAAGAGGAATAAGCATAATCATATTGGGTAAGGGCATGGTACTAGTGATTATATTGCTAGTTCTCATTAACTCTTTTGTCTGATTCAGCAAGGTTTTCTTTTCTTTTTAAGCAGAGCTAGAGAGGCAATGATCTTAGTATCTTTAGACAGGGGAATGTATTTTCTGTAACTTTTACAGGTGCAGTTTCAAATAATTTACAGTAATAAACCCATTCTTAGCCCCAAACACACCATGACCTCACAAAAGCATTGAACTAACTTATCTCATTTTTATAGATGAATGCATATGAAATTAAAGACTTATATGGCAGCTTAATGCCTCTTAGAGTTATGGATTACCGATAGACTTTTAGCTCTGCTTATGAGGTTAAAAGTTGAAAAGGGTAAGATCTTTGTTTTTCATACAGGTGAAATGATATGAAGGGGTTGTTCTGCCACTATTGCATCTTTATGGGCACGTTAAGCTATTTTTTTTCTAGCACTGACTGCCCCATGTATAAATTATTTGTAACCAATACACATCCCAGGGACATATCTACTGGCAATTAGTCAAACCTTGGGAGATCTCAGAATGCCCCAACTGGTACTAGATATCCAGAGGATCCTCTATTATTGGGATGTGATCATTAGAACCCACAGTTTTCTATGTCAGCTAAGTCATAAGATGATTTTACTTTCTCATTCTATACATTTTCTTGAGATCTGCCCATCATTTCATTATCTGCTCCTTTTTATAACCAGGTTCAGCTTGAATTGACAGGATCTTTCATCTGCTTTTCAAGCCTTCAGTTTGAACTTGCTATAAACAATAAATTTATTTTGAACTTTTAGCAAATTGTTGTGTCCTGAGCCTGCATCTTGCAGGCTCGGGACGTTGCAAGAGTCCCGGGCATTTGCAGAAGCTGCCCGGGACCAGACTGAGCGGCGCCGGCCTTGCGCGCATGCGCAAGGCGGGGAAAGCCCGCCTCATGATTGGTTGAACTTGCCTGGGGATCAGAGGGTATAAATAGAGGCCTGCGTGCCTCTGCTCTGGTTGTTCGTAGAATGGAGCAAACAATAAAGACTTGTTGGAGATGCTTCGTCTCAAGCGCCATTATTCCCAGGACTTAACACTGGCGACGAAGGTGGGATCCAGTCTCTACAGCTAAGAAAAGCTAGAAGACTCACCCAAAGAAGTCCGGGGAAGAAACGGCGTGGAAGTCAGCGTTATCCTGCCAGTACGAAATCGCTGGAGGGTGCGTGCGACTGAAGAAGAAGAAACCTTACCATCGATCATGGAAAAGGTTGGGCAATTAGAGGCTTTCGACGTCTCTCACCCTGAGAGGTGGGAATCATACGTGGCAAGAGTCAAGACGTATTTTCGCATCAACCAGATTCGAGAGGAAGGCTTAAAGGCTGCCACATTGTTGTGCGTTTGTGGGCAAGACGCCTTTGAGATCACCGAGAGTTTAATCTCCCCACTCTCGCTGGAAACGGTGTTGTACTCTGACCTCAAGAAAAACTTAAAGGAACATTTCCAGCCCAAGCAATCAGTCATGGCTTGGAGACACCCATTTCAACAGAGAGATCAGCGAGTCGGTGAATCAGCAAAAGACTACATTGCGGCCTTGAGAAGAGCAGCTAAACCGTGCGACTTCAAGGACTTAGAAGAAAGACTTCGCGATCGTTTTGTATGCGGGCTGAGAAACACAGAATTGCAGCAGAGACTGTTCGCCAGGGAAGATGTTTCCTTCCAAGATGCTCTGCGAGAGGTTTCGGCTGAAGAAGCTGCCGGCGGGGCGGTCAAGAACATGCGGCC
>NW_015387543.1:407630-420568 GCF_001527695.2 Protobothrops mucrosquamatus
CCCTAGTCCCTAGCACTACAGAAACGAGCCAGGAATCCTACATTCCTTCAGGGAACACGGGAATGAACTCACAAGGGTTAGATAACTCCATTGTGGACTGGTCAACCAAGTCTAACGACCAACAGGGCCCGGACTGCTCAATTACAGGAGACAGGCTGGAAAGCCAAACTGAAGTCACTGGTCATTCACAGGGCACTTCGCCTACAGCAAGCGGCCACAGAGATAACAATACAAACTCTCCAGGTCTGAGAAGGTCACTCAGGGCAAGAGGTCCTCCCAAATACCTAGCCGATTATGTAAGGTGAACAGGTACACAGCAAGAGCTGACTGAATGCACTGGCGGGTTGTAATTAAGTAAAACAAGGTCGGGGGAAAGTCACTGGTTCTGGTTCAAAGGAACAGTCCCACACCTTATACATTGTGTAACTTTATTTTATTATTAATTATATTACCATCTATAGGATGGCGTCCATGTGGGCGCAATCTTATTTCATCCAGGGGAAAGGGGTGTTGTGTCCTGAGCCTGCATCTTGCAGGCTCAGGACGTTGCAAGAGTCCCGGGCATTTGCAGAAGCTGCCCGGGACCAGACTGAGTGGCGCTGGCCTTGTGCGCATGCGCAAGGCGGGAAAAGCCCGCCTCATGATTGGTTGAACTTGCCCGGGGATCAGAGGGTATAAATAGAGGCCTGCGTGCCTCTGCTCTGGTTGTTCGTAGAATGGAGCAAACAATAAAGACTTGTTGGAGATGCTTCGTCTCAAGCGCCATTATTCCCAGGACTTAACACAAATATTTATCAAAATTTCTTCAGCCATCATCTATTCAGTGAAAATTTGGGTAGAAACAGAACAAAACCACAACCAATCCATAACCACCTCGCCCCCCCCCAAAAAAAACAATTTGCATCCCCATTCCTCCCAAATTTCAGATCCTATACAGTGTACTATTATCCAAACCAGAGTCTCGCTAACTAACATCCTGGCCAAAAGCATGGAGACCAGACCTTCTGAAAGGTCACTAGGGTTAGAGTTTTTCTGTGGTTAGTCTGTTCCATGGTTTGCTAGTCTAAAAGCAGTGCAGGGCAGGGAGTTATATCAGCCTGTCTTCCAAACACAGACAACACAAGAGGGAGAGACTGAAGAGGAGCTTCAAAACATACATGTGGTAAAATTCAGAATCTAGAAGGCTTGCTACTTGGTTCTGTTTGACTACAGAAACTGGCTTTCAGAAATGAAGGTAGTTCAACATGGTTGTGGTATGCTAAAGTCTGTAAGCATACTTCTTATGCTGAATTTGAATACAAACAATTAGAACAATGAAAAACATATTTGTGTAACTTAAAAAGCAAGTGACTCAGAGGTATTTTTTGGTGCAACAAAATATTTTGAAGAATCTAGACATATTTGAAATGCTGAGTGTCGCACAGAGAAAAATAAGATGGAGAGAAGGTCAGAAAGCTAGAGGAACTTGGCTAAGTATGTATGGCTCAGAGTATTTAACATCTAAAGCAAGTCAGGAAATAGAACAAAGGAGCCTTTTTCTCTACACAAGCACTGCCTTTGAATTATTCCAGAGTGTGTGGTATTGACCTCCTGGACCTGAAAAATCAAGGAAAAATAATGAAAGGAGAATGGAGATTGGTGGATGAATCATGAGACATTCCTCCTATAATACTGGTACATGAAGAAATTACCACTGCTAGAGCTAAAAAATATTTAAGTATTAAAAATTGAACATCCTAATGATGCTGAAGTTTAGCAAGATTATGTTTTGTGACCAAAAAGCTTCAGAAATCATGGTGGTCTTGTGCTGTCTTCACCTAGTTTCCTTAGAATTACTTGTGCTCATTTTAAAAAGTATTTAAAAACACTTTGTTTTCCTGCAATATTTCTTCTGAACTTTCCCATCCCTTACTGTCAGCTAGCAAAGGGAGGGGAAGAATGGAATGCGTTATCTCTATACTTCCAGAAAAGGTGCAAAAAGCCGCCTAAACATCTAAGCTAAAACCAGAGACGGACCGATGTTATCTCCCTGTTCCCACGGGGAACCTAACACCTGAGGATTGGACCGTTTGAACTGACCAGATGAACTATGGGTGGGATTTTGCTTGGGACACTTTTACCTATTGATCTGAGCGGGAAACCCTCAGATCCTGTCTAGTATGCCTGCTATCAGCTTCTCCTAATAAAAGTTCCTTTTGGAAGAAACCGCTTCCATGAGTTCTGCTTTCTTGGGATGAGGTATTGAAGTGGGCCCTGACATTAGACAGGATCTGCAGTAACAGTCAGCCCAGAAGGAAGACCCTTACCAGGGGACTTTCAAAATTATCCATGTTGGATACAGGAGCAGGGAAGGAAGAATCTACCATGAAGAAGGAACCCCCCTGCCGATCGGAGACCTACCAATCGTCCAGCTCCGAAACTTCCTACACATCAGAAGAAGATGTACTAGAGGTGTGCACCACAAGCCTTGGTGGTCGATGAGTGTCAGGAAGAAGGACTGGGAGAAAAAGTCGAGGAAGGTGACTCTCCGTCGGGGTAGCCATCAACTAGGGTGGAAACTGGAGATGGAGAAGTCCCTCCACCTCAATGAAGATGAGGGAGATCGCCCAGGACATCCGAGCTGGATGCTGGAGCATGCAATCAACTTGATGAAGACGGCTTTCAACTCCCTCAGGAGGAAAGGCCCGACCCATGTGCCAGAACCATTTGATTGGGTTGCAGCAAGAATACTGAGGGTGAGTCCGAAGCTGAGGTCCCCGGCACATCCGGTAAAACAACCACTGCGGTCGCTACGACAACCCCTACCCCCTGATGCACCACAGCTGGGGACCAAGAGGGAAGACACCACAGAAGGAAGAAAAGGCAGCGGTCCATCCAGAAGTTCCCACCACTGGATGTGAAGTTTCGTGGGGAGCCGTGACGCCTGGAATTTTTCCTGACCCAGATCCTCAATTATATGGAGGAATATGGCCGGCACATCCCCAATGACCGTGCCAGAATCCGCATCATGCAGGCGGCTCTAGACGGCATCGCCACCGACTAGGTAGTGGACCTGTATGATTCTGACACACCAGAGCTGCTGAACATCAACCAGTTCGTGTTCTCCCTCAGTCACAGGTTCGAGGACCCGCTGGAGGATCGGAAAGCCCGGGAGAGAATAAAAACAGTGAAGCAAGGCAGACGCCCAGTGGCCGAATACACCCAAGCTGAACTGGCCAAAAGACATCTTGCTCAGCCATTTCAAGGATGGCCTGAACTACGATCTTTACTATGCCTGCCTTCCTTGAGGAAACCCACACCGACTGCACAATTGGTATGTCCTGGCCAAAGAAGCTGAAATCGACCTGGCCAAGAGACATTGCAGAGGAAAGCCCTGGGGAAAACCACCACCTGAACAACCCCGCGAGACCGAGAAGCAACAACCCACCACAAAGAAACCCACTGGTTGTTTCAGATGCGGAAAGAAAGGGCACCGTGCCCCAGACTGCAGTTCACGCACTCCACTCAAGAAGCCAGACCGGGGCTCAACTGGGAAGTCTGGAAGATCACCAGCCAAGCCCCGAGAACCTGCTATGAAGGGTACTGAGACCATTGAGTTCCCCCTTACTGCCCAACAAGGGAAGGGAACTCTGGCCTATACCGCAGGAGCGTCCAACTCGTCAGACGACAACTCCGAGGATGAACCCCTGGTAAGTGGACCCATCGCACCCCTCACCCGGACAGTAACAATACTAGCTCCCTCCATGCCCAAAGCTGTAGAAGTAAGGGCACTGATTGACTCTGGGTGCACGCGTTGCCTCATCAGCCCGACGCTACTAGGAAACCTGGGCATTCTGGTGAGGAGGCTGAAAAAACCGATTTCTTTCGGTCAATTAGATGGGTCCATAGCAGGGGGGATGCCAGCTACCCTAGCCACGTTACCAGTCCAACTCACATTGGGCGACCACATAGAAACTATAACATTCATAGTAACCCAGGCATGGAATGCCCCATAATTTCTGGGTATGGCATGGCTAGCGAAATGGAACCCCAGGGTGGACTGGCAGACAGCGGAGCTCAGATTTCCAAAGGGAGAATGGCAAACCCCGCCACTCCAGAGGGCCCCGCCCGAACCCTCAGCCAAGAAAGCAGCAGTGGGAGATGAAAAGGATTACCTGAGATATCCAAAGAATACAGGAACCTTGCTGAAGTGTTCAGTGAGAAGAGATTGGATGAATTATCTCCCTACCGACCCAGACACTGTGTGATAGAGATTAAACCTGGGGCAAAGCTCCCAAAACCCAGACTGTACTCCATGAGTCCAGCAGAGCTACAAGAGATGCAGAAGTTCATAGATAAAAACCTTGAGAGAGGTTTCATCCAACCTGCATCACCCACAGTGGCTGTGCCAGTCCTGTTTAGAGAAAAGGACAGGACTCTTCATCTGTGCATGATTATAGGGTCCTGAACGCCATAAGCGAAAGCAATCTGTACCTCCTGCCACTAATGAAAGACATGTTATCCCACCTCTCAAAAGGGAAAATCTTCACTAAACTAGACTTGCGGGAGGCGTACTACTGCATTAGAATCAAAGAAGGAGACAAGTGGAAAACTGCCTTTAATTGCCCCATGGGTGCTACCAATTCAGGGTCCTACCCTTTGGATTGCAAGGAGCACTGGCAATTTTCATGCAGTTGATTAATGATGTACTACGGGACCACCTGTACAAGGGGGTCCTGGTTTACCTGGATGACATCCTCATTTTCACAGAAACCAAGGAAGAACACATGAAACTAGTTAGAGCTGTCCTAAAGAAATTGCAGGCCATTCACCTCTATGCCAAACTATCAAAGTGTGAATTCCACAAAGAAAAGACAGGCTATCTAGGATATCGAATCTCTCCTGAGGGCATAGAAATGGACCCTGAAAAGGTTTGGGCAGTGCTGGAATGGGCGCCACCCCGCACAAGAAAGCAACTACAAAGCTTCCTGGGGTTTGCTAACTTCTACCGCCAATTCATCCCCTCATTTGCCCAAATAGCTCTGCCGATCACGAATCTACTAAAAACCAAAGGGGTAGATAAACCGAAGCCCAGCCAACCACTAAAATGGATGGTGGAATGTCAAGCTGCTTTTGAGAGACTAAAAAGACCTTTTTCGGCTGAACCCATCCTGAGATATCCCGACCCAGATAGATCTTTTGTACTGCAAGTGGATGCCAGTGATGTAGCTGTAGGGGCTGTGCTGTTGCAAGAGAATGAACAGGGGGCATTACAACCCTGCACATACACCTCCCAAAAACTCACTGAGACAGAGTAACGATGGGCAGTATGGGAGAAGGAGGCATACGCGGTTAGGTGGGGGCTCCTCACCTGGCAACATTTCCTCAAAGGGAACAAGATCCTCTTCCATGTCTGGACTGACCATAAGAACCTGGAAGCATTAAAAGAACCCAGCAAACTCGCCCCTAAGTCTCAACACTTCCACCAGTTTAATTTCACAATCAAACATCTGCTGGGGGGAGAATTTTCTAGCCGATGCCCCTTCCCACATGCCCCAGTATAACAGCACCAAACCTAGCATTACGAAACCTCTCATGCCTGAAAAACAACTAGCAGCACAAGTGACTACCCGGGCACAAGCGAAATTGAAAAAACCATTAGCCAGCCAAGCAAGGATTGAATTCAGAAAAGCCCTAGAAACCGATGAGTGATTCCTAAGTCACAAAAAGCTATGCACCATCATTGATGGATTACCCTGGGTGGGGGAAAAATTATACATACCAAAAAGCCAAAGACTCACATTTATGCAGCTATGCAATGACACAAAATCGGTGGGCCATTTTGAGTTAGTGAAAACATTACATCTAGTCAAAAGACAATTTTGGTGGCCATCTCTCAGAAAGGACATTGAAGGCTATGTAGCCAGCTGTCCAACATGTGCAGCGGCAAAAAGACTACAAGGAATGTCCCCAGGGCTGCTGCAGCTGGTAGCAAGCCCCTCAGTGCCATGGAAGGAAAATTCCATGGATTTTATAGCGGAGTTACTAGAAAGCAGTGGGAATACAGTTATTTGGGTGGTGACCGACCTGTTTTCCAACCAAGTACATTTCATACCTTGCTCGAAAATCCCAAATGCTTGATGATGCTAGGCAGGCTTACAAAGTGCAAGCAGACAAAAAAAGAATCAAGCCAGAGCCATTTAAAATAGGGGAAATGGTCTATTTATCAACCAAATACTAAAATCCTTACAACCATCAAAGAAACTAGGGCCAAAATATGTAGGGCCATTCCCCATCATTAGAATCATAAATCCAGTAACGGTGGAATTGAAGCTCCCAAAATCACTCAGACAAATCGACCCCATTTTCCATTGCAGCCTCCTAAAGTGAGAGCAACAGTCACCTTTAAGACCAGCTGTTGCTCCCCCTCCCCCTCCCATCATGGTAGAGGGAGAACAACATTTCGAAATAATAAACATTCTAGATTTCAGAAAATATCATGGTTCAACCCAATACCTAGTAGCCTGGAAACATCTCCCATCATCCCAAAATGGGTCCACAAATGTCATGTTAATGCTCCAAAGTTGCTAAAGAAATTTCACACAGAATACCCAAACAAACCCGACTAACCTATGTGCATTTATCTTTATCTCTCCACAGGTGAATCTCTCTTTTTTTTAAGGGAGGCAGGATGTCAGAACCCATATCGATAGATCCCCAAATCCTTTTATTCCCCCCTCCCGCATTTACTATTTCTTCCTCTTTCATCCTGTCCCAAATCTCACTCTCCTCTCATCCTGGGTTCTGCCATACCCCTAGGGGGGAGGGGGAGTGCTTGAGGGTTATTGCTTTGACTTCCTTTATCGCTACAAAGTAACACTTTGTTTTCCTGCAATATTTCTTCTGAACTTTCCCATCCCTTACTGTCAGCTAGCAAAGGGAGGGGAAGAATGGAATGCGTTATCTCTATACTTCCAAAGAAGGTGCGAAAAGCCGCCTAAACATCTCAGCTAAAACCAGAGACGGACCGATGTTATCTCCCTAACACCTGGGGATTGGACCATTTGAACTGACTGGATGAACTATGGGTGGGGTTTTGCTTAGGACACTTTTACCTATTGATCTGAGCAGGAAACCCTCAGATCCTGTCTAGTATGCCTGCTATCAGCTTCTCCTAATAAAAGTTCCTTTTGGAAAAAACCGCTTCCATGAGTTCTGCTTTCTTGGGATGAGGTATTGAAGTGGGCCCTGACAATCCTGCTTCATAGTGCTTTACATCCCTCTGTAAATTGTGCCTGGATCTTTATATCTACTATCACCAGACAACAGGCTTAACTAATGCATGTTTATTCAGTCCTTATTCCAGGATGACAAGAAGACTGTAGCACAGGTTTCAGTGAAATGCAAAAGAAAAAAATTAATTATTTAACATGCCTAGGCAACTCTTCTATTCAGTTTTGTAAATATGGCTTTTGAATAAACCAGTGAATTTGAACCAAATAATATTAAATGTACTTCATTTTTAAGACTTCCTTAAGTTAGTGGGTATCATATGCAGTGAGAGATTTAGTTTCCAGATTTTTTTTCTCCATTTAAAAATAAACCTGCTTAGTGCAATGTTATAAGTATATTCAGTGCTTTTTTTGTAAAAAAAAAAAAAAAAAAAAGGTGCCGGAACTCACACACGTCATACAACCCGCCTTGCCTATCCTACAAGGTTCCATCCAAAAAAGGTGCCGGAACTCCGTTCTGGGCGTTCTATGAGAAAAAAAACCCTGAGTACATTAATGTATCAGTGCTAATTTTTTGTTCTGATATATGGTTTAACTGAAAAAGATCAAAATCTAAAAATACTCCCATTTTTTTCTCATGAGAATTCAGGTAGTCCTCAATTTATGACAACTGAGCACAAAATTTCTGAGCACAAAAGTTGCTAAGTGAATTTTGTCCCATCTTATGACCTTTTTGCCACAGTTGTTAGCAAATCACTACAGTTTTAAATGAATCATGTAGTCATTAAATGAATCTGGTTTTCCCCATTGACTTTACTGGTCAGATGTAAGCTAGAAAGGTTACAAATGGTGATCATGTTTAGTCACTTTGATCAATAATAAAGCTACATTTCCCAAGTTAAAACTATCACATTCCAAGTCAGAGGACTGACAAATCTAATTTTTTGGATGAGCGGGCAACACAACTGCCAAAATCAGTAGAATAATTTCCCTCCAGTCTGAGGTAGAAAACATAGAAATCTGAATATAATCTAGGCTTAAACCTATTTTCAGAAACAAAGAGAAATTTCATTCTCTCAAAATCAGAACATATATTCCTGGTAACTTTTTAGTAGTAATCTTTTTAATTTCAAAAAGATTACATGCAATTTATTATTCTTTTAGCAGGAATGGGGTTAACGTTATTAAGCAGGAAATTAGCGATTTCTCCCAACACCTAAAACATGTTGTGATTGTAGGTCAAACTGATTTTGAAGACGAAATTTATACAATTCAACATTCACCTTAAAAACACAGTTTAAAGTGTTGTAGTGATCTCTTTCTGATTTTGTCACTGCTTTATTTTGAGATGCAGGTAGTTTTTGTTTAAGAGATCCTCACTTAACAACCTGTGCAATCCTTGTTTAACAATGGCAACCAGGATTGCTGGAATTGCTGTTTCTGAGCTATGGGGTCACACAACATTGTATTTTACAACCGAATTGGTTGGCAACAGAAACTGCCATTATTAAGTGAGGACTATCTGTATTGTTTTCCTGAATGAAGAAAAAACAAAGGTAGCATGTTGGCTTACAGGTAGTCTTTGAGATACAACAGATCACTTAACAAACATTCAAAGTTAGACACCCCAAAATTAAATACAACCCTGTTTCAAAGTTACGATGGCTGTAGCACCCACATTTGTCCTTACAACCAATCACAAAGATGCTGCAGCATCTCCATCTCTCTCTCCCCATCCCAATCTGCTGAGATCCTTCAATGGTTGGGCCTGTTGTTCACATGCCCATCACTCATCACACTTTCCTTTTGAAGTTCTCTGCACCTTATGTTAGGGAAGGAGGGCAAACCACATGTTCCTGGGCTGCACAGAGGTGATCTGAACGTGGCTGCCACTCACTGCTTCATTTTGTTGCTTTAAAGAGATCTGCACAGTGCTGCAGATGCTTTCTGCAGTATTCAGAATCATTGTGTAGATCCTATTAAGGCAGCAAAACATTCGGGTCACTAGGCCACACAACAGTGACCCACATGTAGCATCCTTTGCTCTACTTAACAATGTAGGTATTTAATGATTCATTAGGGAGAACAGGGGTGGGGGGATATTAGGTGAGATGCTTCACCTAACAACCACTGTGACATGCCACTGTAATGGGCAGGTTCCACAACGGTCATATTTTGAGGATTATCTATATTTTATAACCAGATATATGTAGCATTTGTCATCCATCTTATAATTTTACTATACGCAAATGGGATTAAACCATCTATTTATAAACACAATAAAATAGGCATATAACATTAACAAATATAATAACTGATATAATCAACCTATAACTTTTGGAAGTCTGGATGTGAGACTACCAACCACTCCACCATTTAATGACTTACAAAATTTAAATATTACAGAAACAGAAATGATGCCTAAGAGATGAAGAAATGGAGGCTGAATAATGTATAGTTCCCAGCCTAGCCTACCTGCCTGCCTAACATAGAAAATGCTGATTGCATAATGTAGATTTAAAAACAAACATCATCCCTGTAATGTATTGTGTTAAACTTATGGAACAGTTGCAGAGATCTGTGCAAGGATTGTTAGCAGACCACGTGGCCTGCTAGCCAGACTGGCTGTCTGCAAGGTTGATTAGTATGCATTTGAGCGGGAGTATTCTGACCCAGAATTAAGTTGCATTGTAAACCTGGGTCAGATAGATAAACTCAATATAAATGATTTCATAACAAAAACATATGTATTCAGAGAGATTACTTACATTTGTGCTGGTTGTTTCTTCTGGAAAATACATCTCTGTTCATTCCCATAGGTGAGAAGATAATGCTCTCTCCATACCATCTTTATAGCGGGTCATCGGGTGACATCCGATGGCCCATGCTTCTCTTTAGACAAAGACATTCCAAACTGCCTTGTGTCCAGGAAGTCTCCCAATGCCCTTTAGAAACTCCTCCCACTGACCTACTAACGTCGTGCTATAGCTGACTAGCTAAAACTACATTTCCCATAAGCCATCTCTTTTTTTTTAACAAAATTTTATTAAGTTGAGGAAAAATAGGAACAATACAGGTATGGTAAAGGGAGGGGTGGAAGGAAAGGGGGAGGGGAAGGAAATGAGGAATTAGGGTAAAATAAGGATAGGTACAATCACATATTTCAACAAACAAGCTACCGTCCAGATCATAATAATGAGTAAATATCATATTCAACCATTTTTAGCAAAGCTTAGACTGTAACATATTAAAAACAATTAGTAAACAAATACGTTGATCTATTAAGTAAAGACTACTAATAAAATCTCAAAAAAAAATCCTAACAATCAAAAGTAACAAATGAAAATCAGTAAATCAGGAAAGTAATCATATCATCAAAATGTTAGTTAGAACTCAATTAAAAATCAGTCATCTATACTAAAATATTGAATCCTTCAAGTTCTAACATGTCTCTAACCATTGATAAATTTTTTCCCAAGTTCTAAAATAAATTGAATCATCTTTTTCTTTCATTTCTAATGTTAGTCTATCCATTTCTGCACACTCTAAAATTTTGGTAATAATAGTCTGGTCAGATGGTAAATTCTCATTTTTCCAAAATTGGGCAAATACTACCCTTGCAGCAGTTAAAACATGCAATATCAAGTAGTAATTCTCTTTACCATAATTAGGTCTTAATATTTCTAACAAAAACAATTCCGGTTTAAATTCTATCTGTAGTTTCATCATCTTTTCCAACCATCTATGGATCTTAGACCAATATTTCTTAGCGATACGGCATGTCCACCAGGCATGGTAATAGGTGCCTGGCTGTTGTTTACATTTCCAACAGATATCCGAAACATTTTTAAACATTTTCGCTAAATGAACTGGTGTCATATGCCATCTATAAAACATCTTATATAAGTTTTCTTTATATGCTACCGCTTTTGTAAGCTTAATATTTTTATCCCAAAGTTTTTGCCAGTCTTCCAAATCTATAGAATGTCCAAAGTTCTTTGCCCATACTATCATTGTTTACTTGTTCTTCTTCCATCTTCCAGTTTAAAAGAAATTTATAGTTTTCTAATCAAATTCTCATCTGTTTTTAACAAAATTTTATCTAATGGGGTCTGTTCTTTGTAAAAACCTGTCGATTTTATATCTTTTTCGTATCTTGTTTGAATTTGCAAATAGGACCACCATGTCAAGTCAATACCTTGTAGTTGTAAAGTTTGTCTGTCTTTAAGTTTTCCCTCTTTGTCTCAAATGTCTTTATAACTGACCAGTTTGTCATAATTAATCAGATTTGGATAAGCAAATGCGTCCCTTTTTGAAAGCCACTCAGGTATTTTCATATATATTTTATGTTTAATTTTCTCCCATTCTGAAAGTAGTACATTTCTTATCGCATGATTTTGAAAGTACTTATGTGCTTTAGATTTCTCGTACCGTATAAAAGCATGCCAACCTAACTGAAGGTCATGTCCCTCTAAATAAAGCAATCTTTTATTTCTCAATACAATCCATTCTTTAAGCCAAAGCAAAATAGCCGCTTGATAGTAAAGTCTCCAATCTGGAAGTCCAAAGCCTTAGATTCTTGTAACAATCCTTAGATTCTTGTAACAATTTACATTTGATTCTCGCTTTCTTTTTTTGCCATATAAATCTTAGAATCATTGCATTTAAATCATCAAAAAAATTCTTAGTAAGTTTAATAGGCACTGTTTGAAATAAGAAAATTAGCTTTGGTAAAATGTTCATCTTAACCATCACTATTCTTCCTGAAAGTGATAATTGAAGATTTTCCCATCTTTCCAAGTCTATTTTTATTTGTTTCATTAATCTCTCATAATTATCTTCTTTTAGTGTAGTATATTTCGCCGTTAAATAAATACCCAAATATTTGACTTTTTTAACTATTTGAAGATTTGTCATTTTAGCGGGTTGAGTTTTCTGTTTGTCTGTTAGATTTTTTATTATTACTTTAGTCTTTTCCCTGTTTATTTTCAGACCAGCCACTTCTCCAAATTTCTCAATTTTCTGCAAGAGTTTATCAGCTGTTTGCAATGGCTCCTCTAGAATGAAGACCAAGTCATCCGCAAAGGCCTGTAGTTTATATTTCTGGTCTTTAATCTCCAGACCTTTAATTTCTGTATCTTGTCTGATATTTCTTGCCAGAACCTCTAATGTAAGAATAAACAACAAAGGAGACAACGGGCATCCCTGTCTAGTGCCTTTTTTAATCTCAAATCCATCTGTGTAATCTCCATTTAAAAGTATTCTTGCTGTTTGTTTCTTATAAATTGCTTGAATTGTTTTGTTAAAATTTTCACCAAAGTCCATTTCTTGAAGTTGTTGAAACATAAATTGCCAATTTAAATTATCAATAACTTTTTGTGCATCAAGGAATAAGTGCCATCTGGTTCCCTGGATGGATTTCATAGTACTCCAAAACGTTTAAAATAATCCTCAAATTGTTCTTTATCTGTCTTTTTGGTAGGAAACCATTTTGGTCTGGGTGTATAAATTCATTCAAAAAAATTTTTTTTATTTTATTTATTTATTTTTGGATTTATATCCCGCCCTTCTCCCGTAGGACTCAGGGCGGCTGACAATCTATTTAAAATACATACAAAACAATACAAATTTAAAATTAATTAAAAGGAATATTTAAATATTTGTCAAATTTTAAAATATAATTAAAACCCCCCTAAAAATTACCCTAGGCCAGTCCTGCAAGCTGGA
>NW_015387543.1:421879-436451 GCF_001527695.2 Protobothrops mucrosquamatus
CGAGCCGCCAGTACCAGCCAGGAGGGACACGGATCCAATAAACATGTGGTTGCATTCAGTCCCCCCAGGATCCTGTCCACGTCCTCGGGAGCCACAGAGTCAAACTCCTCCCATACAACAGTCTCAAGGCCTGCCATTGCCTCCTCCCCTGGGACCACCCAGTCGGAGTCCAAACCCTCTCGGATCCGAGCGACTTTGTGCAGATATTGTACAAATTCCTCAGCCTTCCCCGCCATTCTTTCTGCCATTATTGCAGCAAAGATTTTGTAATCCACATTTAGTAGCGATACTAGTCTGTAATTTTTAATTAGTGTATGATCAGTATCTTCTTTAGGTATCAAAGTAATATTAGCTTCAGTCCATGAATCCAGTATTTTTGTCTGTGTAAAAATTTCATTACATAAGTCTTTCAAGGTTGGAGTTATAGTATCTTGTAACGCTACATAAAATTCAGCAGGAAGATCATCAGGTCCTGGTGTTTTATCTTTCTTTTGCTTTTTTATTGCCTCTGTAATCTCCATCATTGAAACATTCTCATTTAATCTCTGACGCATATTCTCAGGAACCTTTGGGAGATTTGCTTCTTTTAAATAAGCCTGAATTACATCTTTAGAAACCATCTCCGCCTTATACAGTGTCTCATAATACTCCTTCGTAATTTTTTTCATTAAGTCATTGTGACATTGTAGGTCACCGTCTGTATCCCGTAGCTTACTTATTAATCTTTTTTCTCTTTCTTTTTTTAATCTATATGCCAGCCATCTCCCAGGTTTATTGGCATTTTCAAAAGAATTCTGTTTGGACCTTTTAATCTGTTGTGCCATTGTATTTGTCTCAAGTAAGTTTAACTTATGTTTTAATAGTTCCATTTGTATTTTCAACTTTTTCTTTTGAGGGTCTGATTGTAATTCAGCTTCCAACATACTAAGTTGTTCTTTCAATCTATGTTGAACAAGTTTCTTTTCCTTATTCTTTTTAGCAAGATAAGTTATGGCCAAACCTCTAAAATATGCTTTTGCCGTGTCCCATACAATTTGAATAGAGGTTTCTTCTTTTTTATTGACTTTAAAAAAGAATTCCATTTTTTTTATTGCAAATTGTAAAAACTCCTTTTCTTTCAATATTGATTTATTCAAGGACCATCTTGGTCTTTTCTTAAGTCCTTTCCAGGTCATTTTCATTGAATTATGGTCTGCCCAAATGTTAGATTCTATTTCAATTTCTTGTATCATGGCCTTTAAGTCCAAAAAAGTCCATATCATGTCAGTTCTTGACCATGATTTATGTCTGTTAGAATAAAAGGTATATTGTGCTTTTTCCGGGTACATCTCTCTCCAAATGTCCTGTATACAGAGTTCATCTTTCATTCTTAGAAAGGATTTAGGTAAGACATTACTTCCTTTTTCCCCCTGTTTGTAACTTTTATAGTCCCGTACTGGATCAACAATTGCATTAAAATCTCCAAATATACACAAGCTATGGTAGTTTAAGTCCACAAGTTTATCATAATTAACGACTTTTTTAACTAGAACGAAGAGTAACCCTCGTATATAGTGTTGGTAGTTATAAACAAAAACTAAGGTACATTAGAGTTGGTAGTCATAAGAAGGGAGAAGTAGTCGTATTTAAACAAAACCTAAGTAGAAAAGAAAATATATATCTCGATAGGGAGAAAAGAAAACACTACAGTTCCTTTTTATTTCAAACACAAGTTTTAATTGTTCAAGTATTCTAGAATGTTGTAACTTAATGTGTGTCTCCTGGAGACAGATTATATCCATTTTTAACTTTTGTAGTCTATGAAATATTTTACTCCTTTTTGATGGGGACTTAAGACCATTTATATTTATTGAAAGAATTCCAATTTCCTCCATAGTTTCAATTGTGTCGAGATCTCAATTTTCTAGGAGAGCTTATCTGTCTCTGATCTTTAGGCCTCACATCTTCCTCTGGTTGAGTCTTTTTAGGCTCATCTTCCTCCGTTTGTTTCGATGTTCCTGCAGTCATTTCCTCTGATTTCTTAGGTTCCACCTCACCTCTCTCCAAGAAGTCTCTATGATTATTAAAGAAATCCTCTGCTTGTTGTGGGGTGTTCAATCTATATCTTTCTGGGATCAACCATCTGAAGTTCACTCCTTTACTGATCAATTTCCTCGTTAAGAATTGGTATTCTCTTCAAGCTTCTCTAATTCTTCTTGGGATCTGTTTGAGAACTACCAAATCTTTATCTTTGTATTTCAGAGGTTGGTCCCTCAATAGTCTCAGGAACTCATCCCGAAGTGCTCTTTTGCTGAATCTAACAAGAACTTCCCTGGGCACTCTATTTCTTCTTGCATAGTTTGAATTTACTCTATAGACTTGATCAACTTCTCTTTTAATTTGATCCATTTCCATTCCAAGCAAGTCCGCCAATAATTCAGTCATCAATAGTAATAAGTTCTCATCACTCTCTTCTATCACATTTTGGAATCTTAGAAAAAATGATGTGCGTTCTAGCTCCATCATTGCCATGCTTTCTTCCAGCTCCACGTTGGATTGCGCCAATCTCTGATTTTCATCTTGGAGAGCCTCTAATTTCTGGTCTACTACTACTGACTTGACTTCAATATTTTGGATTCGTTGTTGGGTGTCTGACATTGCCTGTTGAAAGGATTCCATTATTTGATCCATCTTAAGCAAATCATTTTTCAAGTCTTCAAGATCCTTTTTCATTTCCATTTTAGAGTCTTCAAAATCCTTTTTCATTTCATTTTAGAATCCATAATTGCCTGGAGAATGGCTTGCGTATCCTTCTGCTGCGTGTCTGGCTGTAAAAAAGTTGTAATCGATTTTTGAAGCGCTGGACTAACTGAGGTTGATGCGGGAGCAGAGGATCCCTTCCTCGCCCCTTTCGCCAAATTTGAAACACTCATCTTGGTTATTGTATTTGTTGTATTTATTTATAATCCAACATCAAGCCCGATGGCCCAATTAATTGTAATAGAGGGATAGGGCCCGATGGCCAGTTATAATCCACCAAAAAGCTCAAAAGAGAGGAGATAAAAAAAAACAAAGATATATATGTAATCCAGAACCCTCAGAAAAAAAAAATAAAAGTAAAAATAAAAATATCCAGCAATAGTAATATCAAAAAGTAGGCAAGAATATAAAATACCCACACAACAAGGCTGACACAAAAAGAGTAACAAATAAAAAAGAACAAAAAAGACAGAAAAAAGAAAAAAAGAATATTTGATTTATAATCCAAATGTAGACATTAAAAAAAAACTTCTTCTATGGTTCCCTTATTTTAAAAAGAATAAAATCAATCCAAAAAGGGAATCAAACACCAAGCAAGGGCACAAAAACAAAAACATAAAATAGAGAGCAGTCTCTCTTAGTAATCTTCAAACGAAGTAAAAATGTCTGGGCAGTCAGCCAAGTGTCTTGGCATTGAGCCAAACACCACAGCTGTATCAACAGATATAGTGTAGCAAAAAGAAATAATGTGGCAGGAACACAAAGGAAAAAAATTGCAAAAATAAACACCAGGGGACATTGTTTCTTCCCTCACAGTTTACTTAGAAAGAAAGTAAAAAAAAGAAAGAGAAAGTTCCGTCAGTCAATACACTAAACTAACGATCCAAAAAGTTCTAAGAAAGAGCAGTTAAGGTGACTTTTCCCAATTAGAATAATTGGTCTTTCTTCTCCTCTATAATGAGACAGGCTGGTTCCTTCAATGTAGCTTCAATTCAAAGGACTTTCAGAAGCTTTTAAAATGCTTAAACCACCGCTTTTTGGGAGGGGGGAGAAGCAAAAATCCCCTCCTCCTCCTCCCCTTAGGCTTCCAGCTTATCCTTAAAGGCAGGAAATTTTCTTAAAGGTCCACTTTGCATCAAAAACTACTGTCATCTCACCCGGATCAGTTGCTTGTTTCCTTAAACAGCTGACTCCTGTCTCCGATGATCTGTTGCAGATGACGGCAGATGCGAAGCTCTCCGCCTTTCTCTCGCCAGTTCCAGAGGCTATTTTGAGTTCGGGGAGCTGGCTACCGCCAGCTCCCTTTCCTCAAAGAATTCACCTCTCGGTGGCCACCCTTCCAGGGTGGCATTCAGCCCTAGTGGGCCCGCCAGCGACAGAAATTCGGACCCTGGGCACAAAGAGTTTGTGTCCCAGGGTCTAGGACCAACGACGTCATCTGGAAACTCCCCCATAAGCCATCTCTTAAGGAGACAGCACTTAACCCAATAAATGCCAGATATTCTAACATACAGATACATGCTCTAGTCAGGGTTACATAGAGTTATACAATCCAGAACACTCCCCGCTTGGAAATTTATATTTCCACTACTAACTAACTGAAATAGCAAAAAACATAGCATTAAGGCATGCAATACTTATTGTTGGTTAACTAACTTGTGACTAAATAGGTAAAAACATGTTATCAAAACATGCATAACTATAAAGTAAACATAAATATGCACAATTATAACAGAGACAAGCAAATGTTACATCAAACAATGCATGAACACAAATACATAGTTTGAGGTTCGATCTTCTAGTTCAGTCTTCGTCAGCAACGGGACCAAATCGATGATCAGCCTGGCACAAGAGTCTTTGAGTCATGACCTGACTCACATGGCTTCATGATCTGGACCTCAGCTTGGCAAAGTGGTTCATCACTGGGTGGGTCCGGTGCGCAAGTCTCATGGGTCAATGGTTCTGGTATGCGTTCTTGTCTCTCAGCGAAACAAAGTCTTCTCCCTGTAAAGAAAACTGGAACCAAATCTGGAACAGAAAAAAATGGAACCCCAAAATTTCTCAGCAACAAAGGAAACTGGATTCACAGGATACTCAGGAACCGAAGAAGCTGGAAACACAGGAAACTCAGGAACAGCTGGAACTGGAACATCAGGAACAGTTGGAAACTCAGGAACGTCTGGAACTGAAGAATCAGGAACAACAGCTGGAACTGAAGAATCAGGAACATCAGCTGGAACTGAAGAGTCGGGAGCATCAGCAGGAGCTGGAAATTCAGGAACAACAGCAGCTGCAGAAGACTCAGGATACTCAAGAGCCGAAGGGTCTGGAACCACTGACGGAGCTTTGAAGATGGCTGCTACTGTTGTCATCAGGGTAGTGAGGACTTCATGTGTGGGTATGGGTGTCTTTATCGACATAGAGTCTTTGATTTTGCGTGGTGCACCAATCATGCGCTCCCACGCTTTGCCTATGACCCAGTGATTGACAAATGTCTGAAGGCCAAAAATTGCCTTCCCCATGCATCTCATATGGGTGATCAAGATGATCAAAACTATGCCCAATCTTAGGTGTCTCCGCTTAGCGGCGGGTTTGAAGCAGTTTGGTTGAAGTTTACTGGGTGCCTGAGGTTGTGCGTTGGTATGTTGATCTGGAGCTGGAAGCATATAGCGTTATAGTCTCTGCAACAACTGGCTATTTGGACCAGCCAAGAACTCAGGACTTTCTAGCCACTTAACTTGGTTCACAAAGTTCTTATCTATTGGCACATGTTGCCATTGTTCAGGGCTTAAAGATGTTTCAATCTTTTCTACTCTGTTGCCTACATAAACGTAGAAGTGTCTGCTTTGTTTGCAGATGTAGCTTGTCATCACCTTATTGTCTGCGTAGAAGGTGGTAGACTGTAGTTCAAGGCACAATGTCTTGCTGTCAAGTTGGTGAGCTTTACAGCCAAAGTGGTACCACATAGTTTTAACCTTGGTACGGTGTGGCCTTCTTGTATTGTTAGTCTCGCTTTTCCAAAGAAGACACCGAGATTGCAGCTCTCCCTGCTGTAGACTCTGAGGTATCTTATGGTTGCAATCAAGATGACGTAAGTGTGGCTCTCCCCGCGGTAGACTGTGATGCATCTTAAGGCTTCATTTGCCTTCATTGACACATCTGAGGAAGCGTACCTTTCTTTCTTTTGGACTGTGGCAGGTGAGCTGGAGACATACGTGCACTGTACTTGCATACTTTGGAGACAACTTGGGAGTTCACTCCATGACTCCCAGTTTTGTTTCTGTTCTGGCAGATGTGGCTCATCCCAGTGTGTGGTGCTCAGGGAGAACGCACGTAGCTGCAGACGTTGTTTGTCCTTTATGGACAAGGCTAAGTTGTTGTAATTCTTGCTGGTCTGGTACACTGTTGCTTCCAAAACAGGTTTGGTTGTCACAAGCATGCAATGTTCTAGGTGTGGTCTCAGGTGAGGTGCTGTTCCATTACTAGGAATGGAGGTTTTTGAGATGCTCACCTGGGTTGGGGTTTGCAGTTGCTCAACACAAACCGTCCCTCCTATGGCCCATCCGAGTTCCATCTTAATGGCTACAGAGGTTCCTGGTGGACCTTTGATTCTTTCATCGGAGCCAATGGACTCTGGGGTGTCTCTTCCCACCATGATTAGGATTTCAGCTTCAGGATCTAGAGGAGGGATTAAATCGGCTATGTGTGCTGAGGTATTTTTCTCGCCGTCTCTGGTGTTGAAATTTCGTTGTGCACATCTGGTAAGGTCTCCCATTCCAACACTGATGGTAACCGGAAATGTGAACTTCCGTCTATCGCTTCTATGTGTAGACCAGTGATTTTCCTCCCCGCTGTGCGCATTGGTACTGTGCACGTATTTATTGCAAAATGCTTCAGTTCACTCAGGAGGTCAAAGAGGTAAAAAAAAGCGGGCTTAGCTATAGTGACCTTGCTGTGTGGGTCTAGTATGGCGTACATCTTCACAGCCCTTTCAGGTTGCCCATCGGGGTAGACTTTTGCAAGACAGATGGGTGAGCATGAAGGAGGGCATGGTGAGTCGCCACATATATCTGTGTAGTATGTCCCGTATGGTTTGGGCTGCTCTTCAGAGTCGCTTTGAGTCTCTGTCGCTTGTTGTGTCTCCTCAGAGGGCTTCTTAGTTTCTAGATGTAAGGCTGCTGGGTGCTTGTTACTGTCACACAGGTGACATTTCACCCTGACTGCACAATTTTTGGCCATGTGATCTATAGAGTCACAGCATTTGAAGCATATCCTATGCTCTTTGAGTAGGGCCTTTCGGTCATCTAGGGATTTTTTCCCAAATTCTCTGCAATAATTTAGAGAGTGTGAAGAATTATGAATTGGACAAGTCAGGATTTTTCTAGGTGGGCGAGGATTCGACTGAGGACTCCTCGGTATTCGTTCGTCTGAAGTCTTCCTTGGGTGAGGCGTGATCTCTGTTTTGTGCACTGAAATGGAAGTTCTATCCTTTGCGACTTGGAAAGAACCTCTATTAGAGCCAGGGTTGTGATTGGTCCATTTGGGACTGGTCTGTTTGGGCATCATAAAACGTTTTCGGACAATGTCGAGGGAGTAAGGATCGTTGTACAATGCTGCATGATCGGCCACGAAATCTGTAAGAGCAGCAAAGGGTGGAGGTTTGCTGGGGTCTTTTATCCGGTATGGCCGAGAATCTTGGAGCCATTGATCTTGCAAGTGCCATGGTAGTTTTTGGATGATAGTCTGCTGCATGTCGAACTGTTCAAGGCAGTCAAGCCCTGGCAAGGTGCGACTTTCTTGTGCTGCTCTTAGTTGCCATAGTAAGTTGGAGAATTTCCAAATCTGAGTAGGATTATTGACATTGATGTCAGGGAAATCATAAAAGTCCTTCAGGAATGAGGACTGTGTCAGGGAGGGTGCCCCATAGTGCTCGTTGAGCATTTCCCACGCTAGTTGCAGGGCGACGGGTGGGTCACTTAGATGTGAGACAAAAATATCATTCACTTCCTTTGAGGATTCTGGTCCTAGCCATGCCATCTAAGCCCGATCTCTTCCCCTGGGTGTATCCTTTCACCGTGTAGGGCTTGCTTAAAAAGTTGCTTCCACGCTAAATATTCCTTCCCTGGTTTGTCAGAGAATTTTCACACGCCTCTGGATGCCATGTCCAACCTTCTTCCACCGAGTGTTGGGTGTGAGCTGTAGTCTGGTGGTGGTGGTGCATTGCTTCCGGAAGCGGGGGCATGCGCCATATTTGGCTGGTAACTTTCTTCAGCATGTTGTCCGCTGAGTGTATTTTGCATGTCTCGTGCGAGGGACCTTGTTGGCTTGGTCTGAACTCCTCTGCTCTGACATTGAGCTGAGGGAACCTGACTTCTTGCGTGCTTATTTGTTGGAGGGTCTCTTGTCTGTCGGGTGGTGCATAGCTGGCTCCCTGGTAGGCTGGCACGGCTGATGGTTGAGGTTCTCCTCTGTGGTCAGATCTGAGAGTGGTTCCCTGGTAGACTGCTTCCTGTTGTCTCAGTATTGACTCTTTTCTGGCAAGCTCATCTCGGAGCCGTTGCACTTCCTGCTGTGTAACCATTGCCGCTGCAGATGGACCCATCTGGTTGCCATCAGTGGTATGGTTCAGTGGTTTCCGTGGGGCAGCAATGGTGGGAAGATCTTGTAGCCCTGCCCGCTGTGTAGCCATTGCTGCTGCAGGTGGACCCATCTGGTTGCCATCAAAGGTATGGTTCAGAGGGTTCAATGGGGCAGCAACAGTGGGAAGATCTCATGGCCTAGATGTAGTGATGACAACTCTCTGGCTGCTCGGTACATCTGGCTGTTGAGATTCTTCTCTTCATCTACTCGGTCTTGGGGGGCTTGTGGCTGGCTGTGGCGCTCACCTGTTCATGTTGAAATGCGCTTTGGTTGTCCATGTAGGCCTGCACGTGGCTATGCCGATCTTCATTTTCCAGTTGTTCCCTATTGGGCAAGAAAATGATGTGCTGAAGTGTTCTCTGAAGGCCTTCCGCTCTAGCCATTTTGTCTGCCACATCTCATTGGTTTTGAACAAGCTCAAGCTCTTCTTGAGTGGCCTTTCTTTTGGCCTTTATTTTAGCTGCTGTAGCTTTACATTTGAGCTTCTTCAGTTTCTCGATTGGCCTTCATTCTGGCTGCTTCAGCTTCCCAATCAGCCTTCATTTTGACTGCTTCAGCTTCTAGTTTGGCTTCTATTTCGGCTTCTTCGAGTTCTATAGCCCCCAGTTCCTTCTTTTTCTGCTGCTGCTCTTGTGCCATGCAAAAGACTGCTTCAGCACCTTTAGCATCAATGATTGCTTGCTCTGCTTGTGAAATTCGTGATGCTCAGCTATGACGAGAAGATGCTTTCGAATGGCGGGAGGCGCCTGTCATGTGAGATTGTTGTGACACGCTGGAGTACGCCTTGGTTATATGGTGAAAGGATGAGGCCTTTCCAGAGGAATGAGATGGAGCCATGTGTGATCGCTGGGACGGTGCATGTGAATAGCGGGAAACTTCGGACTCAGCATTCTCGACCGGTCTGTCTCTCGGGCGAGGCTTGGGCTCTGGGAGGCATTGTGGGCTCTCCAGAAACTTCTTACATTCCTTGTTTAATAGCTTGAGGCTTTGCATCTCGCTATCAACTTTTGGGTCTCCTAATTGCACCTGAATGTCTTCGAGTTGCCGCTCGGATCTCATCCATTGTTCGAGGGCGTCTTCCTTATCTTCTTCTAATTGGCGCGCACTTTCGGGGGAGAGCTCCTCCCTAGGCCCTTGGTAGAGTTGGAGTAATTTCCCCCAGTGTCTTTCATGGTGCCTGCAGTGAAACTTCCATCTTTCCATCAGATGTAAGTGCATGGCTTCTGTAGGCTTTCTTTGTTGTCTCAGGTCATAGGGAACCTGGGATGTCTTTGGCCTTGCTGAGGCTTGAGCTTCAGTCTCTGTGTACAGGTCAAGGTTGGCTGTTTGCAGCATTTCTCCTTGACCGGCTGGTTGGGGTGTCTCATCTAGGCTGGTTGATTGAACCCCTTCATCTAAATCAGTGGGACACTGCCATGGCTAGGACAGGTTCAGTACTCTTCCCAGCTATTTTGAAGCAAATTTGTTGAACTTCTCTTTTTGACCACTAGGGGTCGCTACTTGCAGATCAGCTACTGGGGTGCTGTCTGTGGGTGGAGGCACCACTGGGTGCGTTCTCCTGTGTTTATGGGTACTTCAGCGCAATTCACCCTTTCACCACTAGGGGTCACTTCCTGCAGGTTAGCTACCAGGGTGCTCTTCCTCTTTTAACCACTAAGGGGTATCTGGAGAGAGGCCAGCCAAAATTCTTCTCATTACCATGTTACTGCTAGTGGCCACAGAGAGAATGTAGAGCTCCACTAGCTCCTACAAACTCTCACCTGGTCATTAGGTTGCAGGCTGGAACTTCTTGGTCATCAGCTCTGTGATAATAAGCAAGGATAATTGCTGCCTGTTCTTCTCCTTAATTTGCCCTCAAGCTGGAACTTCTTGGTCGTCAGCATGAGTGAGTGATTGCTTTTGGTGAAGTTCACTCTGTGCCCCCTAGGGGGTGTTGGTAGCTTGGGATGAATTTAAGTAACTTGCACTTTAACTACCAGATTCACTCTGCGTAGTTGGTGATGCGTGCAGTGAAGTACCTTCTTTCCCTCTAGGGGGTGCTCTTAACTTGGCTTGGTATAAGCCTGCTATGTGCTGAATTAATTATCAAGTTGTAATCCAGCATGGAAATTTCAAAAAGGTGTCATGTGCAGATTGGCCACCAGGGGATGCTACTGCATTGCTATTGGAGCCTCTGCATACCTTCTTCCATTGACATAGTTAGCATTCCAAAGGGAGGAGGGAGTTTAGCTTCTTTCACCAGCGCTGGGTTACCAAGACAACAAATGGTTTTATTGCCTGCTGCTGGGGCCAGAAAGGGGAAGGATCGCCCATTCTGAGCATTAAACAAGGCAACAGAGGTTTGCTAAACTTTGAATTTGCCAGCAAAGAAACTTTTTCAGCCTGCTATGATCATTTAAAAAGGGCAGTCTCACGCATTCCAAGGCATCCAAAACAAGCTAGCTGAAATTCACGTGCTAATGACAAAGTTCTTCTTCAAGGCTTACTGAAGCAGTTATAACAGACACAACTCCTTAGCATACGGAAATGGGTTCACCGACAATCTTTTGAAACAATCCTCTCATTGCCCCAAGCTGTGAATGCCTACGCTCCTTGATCTCAGAGACGCAGCTTTCACATGCAAGAAATCCTTTGCTTTAAAATGTTGGCTGGCAAGCAGAGCTTTACTAGCAATAACTCTTTGTCGGCAGATGCTTGTCAATATGCAGATAAACTTTATCATGCAGATCGGTGGAGACTTTGCAGAGTTAACAGCGAATTAACAAAACAATGCATCAGGCTGAAATGCTCGGGAATTAGGCTGCACCCCATATTAACTTTTCCTTTTCTGCTTTAAACGTTGGCTGGCAGACAGAAAATACTGGCCATTTAGCACAAATATAAAACGTTTACAGTCTTTTACTTTTCTTCTTTTAAAGCTGATACACAGAAAGGTATGATTTCTCACTAGAGTCAATGTGAAGATAAAGCCTTGAATTTACTTTTGCAGGTGATTAGAGGAAAATTAGCCTTATCAAATTGCTTTTGCTTTTATAAAGCTGATATAAAGAAGAGTCTATCTTCTCACTATTGTGACCCAGAATTAAGTTGCGTTGTAAACCCGGGTCAGATAGATAAACTCAATAGAAATGATTTCATAACAAAAACATATTTATTCAGAGAGATTACTTGCATTTGTGCTGGTTGTTTCTTCTGGAAAATACATCTCTGTTCATTCCCATAGGTGAGAAGATAATGCTCTCTCCATACCATCTTTATAGCGGAACAGGGTCATCGAGTGACATCCGATGGCCCATGCTTCTCTTTAGACAAAGACATTCCAAACTGGCTTGTGTCCAGGAAGTCTCCCAATGCCCTTTAGAAACTCCTCCCACTGACCTACTAGTGTTGTGCTATAGCTGACTAGCTAAAACTACATTCCCCATAAGCCATCTCTTAAGGAGACAGCACTTAACCCAATAAATGCCAGATATTCTAACATACAGATACATGCTCTAGTCAGGGTTACATAGAGTTATACGATCCAGAACAGGGAGAATACAGTGCATTCATTGGCTGACACCACCCCAAAGCTGAATGTATAAATAGGGGCAGAGCCATGCTTGTTAGTTTCTGTTTTGACCTTCAATAAAGAAGTATTTGTTTCTATTGCTGCCTCTTCAATGCTGAACCAAGCAGAAAACAGAACATTGGCGACGAAGGTGGGATCGTGCTGCCGCAATTCAACAAGCTGAGTCACTATGGGAAAAGGCCCTAGCAAGCGCTTGGTCGGAACGGCATTCCAAACCCCACTCACTCTATCCTGCCAGTATGAAAATGCTGGAGGAGAGTGCTTCCAAGGACCCGCCCTGGAAGTCCCACGGAAGACTGCGTGGCACGAGGCATTGAAAAGGCCACCAAAGACTCACCATGGCAAAGATAGGTCGACTCTCAGAATTCGACATTGCTCATCCAAAGAGGTGGAGCTCCTACATTGCGAGGGTTGAAAACCACCTGCGAGTTAACCAAGTTCGGGAAGGGATTGAAGGCCACAACGCTGCTGTGTGTTTGCGGTCAAGCAACATTCGACATCACAGAGAACTTGGTTGCACCAGTGCCACTTGAGTCCATTGCATATGCAGAACTGAAAAAATGCTCAAGGAGCACTTTGAGCCCACGCTTTCGGTCATCGCTTGGCGACACACCTTTGAACAGTGAGACCAGTGTCCCAGCGAGTCTGCCACCAATTTCATAGCTGCTCTTCACCAAGCTGCAAGGCCATGCGAATTCAAGGACCTTGAAGAAAGGCTGTTGGACCGTTTAGTTTGTGGTCTTAGGAGCCGAGAACTTCAACAGAAGATCTTTGCTAAAGAGACCATCTCTTTTCAAGATCCGTTGAGAAAGATAATGACAGAAGCAGCAGGCGGAGTTGTTAAGGCCTTGCGGCTCTCCAAGAACCCTCCTTGCTTGGAAACCGTCCACCAAGAGGACACCGAGAGAGTTGAAGACTGCGAATCGGACCACGAAGTCGATCAGTTATGGCAACCTCCAGAGAGAAGGCCTCAACAGCAACCTGACAAGGCAGTTCCCTTCTCTCGTTGCATCGGGTGTGGAGGCCGTCACAAATGGGCCGACTGCCGGTTCCGCACAGCAACTTGCCGGGCGTGTGGCAAGCAAGGCCACATCGCCACCGTTTGTTTGGGTTGCAGAAAAGAATATTCATCAGAAGAGTTGCCTTGGAAAGGTACCGGAGTCCCCAGTCAAAACAGGGTGGGTTTTTGCGTGAGTAGAAGGAGCATGTGTAGGACAGGCGCCCATCGCCCACTCAAGGAGAAGTTACACCTCAAAGTCAAGTTGCACGGGGCTCCTTCTGATATGGAGTTGGACACAGGTTCAGCTCTATCGATAATCTCCCAAAGGACACTCCAGCAGATTTGCAGTAGAAGCGGCTCAGACCGTCGAACCTCATCTTAACTGACTTCCAAAATTCCCAGGTAAACGTAAAGGGGGAGGCCACACTCGGGGTGCAGTTCAGGAACTTCAAGAGTCCCTTGGACATCATAGTTGTTGAAGGCAGCCGCACTAGCCTAATTGTGCTCGATTGGTTTGATGCTTTGGGAATTTGAGTGACTGGGTTAAACAGTTTGCAAACGTCAAGTCTCTCAGCAGTGTGTAAAGAGTTTGCTGATGTTTTCAACCCAGAGTTAGGGGCATACAAAGGGCCCCCAATTTCTCTTCGGCTTGATCCTCAGATAGCACCGATAAGAATTAAGCCTCGTCAGGTGCCTTTGGCATTGCTCTCAATTGGCTTTTCACGCTGATCCAGTGGATTCTTCTCCACTGTGGAACTCTGGCCTGGGCCTACCAGAACAGGCCAGCCATAGGGAAATGGACAAAGGCTTGAGTCTACCGGAACAGGCCAGCCTTCACAAACCAGCTTTACCCGTATCAGACGGGTCACACAGCCCCAGTCTGCCAAGCCTGGCAGGCAAGCTTGCAGATTGGGAGCTAGCAGCAGTTCCGAGATGCTCGGAACGGGCGAAAAGCCCACTGAAGTTTTTAAAGGACTACATGAGGTTTTGTCATTGCAAACTTAAAATGCTTATGTATTTTTATTGCAAACTGAAATGCTTATGTATGTTCTTTCAACTTGAATGCCTATGTACTTAAATGTATGTGCGGGAGACAAGATGGTGGACAGGCAGCAAAGGCTGTAAGGAGCTCCTCAAAAGCAAAAGCTTTATTTTATTTTATTTTATTTTTATTTTAACTTTTTAACCCTTTTTAACATTGCATTTTTAATCAACCCATTTTTAACTTATTTTAACCTACTTTTAACTCTTTTTAACTACTGGAGAGGCCTTCATTTTTCTACCTATATTTTAACAATTCTACAAGCCAGGATTACTAAGAATGGGGAACAGAAGAAAGAGACAGCACTCTGCAGCAGAGAGTTCATCCAAGCCACTGAAGCAGCAGAAAATGGAAGACTACGCTGCAAACAGACAGTCTGTACCAGTAAGTAATTCATCAGCAGTCGCCTTATCAGATAAATTTAATTTATGTGACTCATTGGAATGGGACTTACAAACCGAACTGGAAAGCAAACAGCATGTAGAATTGTCCTCCTCCTCAGAGAGTTGCTCCCCTTCTTGGAACTCAGCAGCGGCCCTCTTTGCACAGGAGGGAGATGTAATAAATTTAAAAGGGGAAA